>NW_026891219.1:40000-148133 GCF_015708825.2 Lethenteron reissneri | reverse complement strand
CACTGCGATGTTAATCCTCATGACTGTTCGTTGGGTCTTTCGGTAATGTCACGTACAGTGAGGGAAACAAGTATTTGATCCCCTGCTTATTTGTACGTTTGCCCACTGACGAAGAAATGATCAGTCTATAATTTTAACGGTAGGTTTATTTGAACAGTGAGAGACAGAATAACAAGAACAAAATCCAGAAAAACGCATGTCAAAAATGTTATAAATTGATTTGCATTTTAATGAGGGAAATAAGTATTTGACCCCCTCTGCAAAACATGACTTAGTACTTGGTGGCAAAACCCTTGTTGGCAATCACAGAGGTCAGACGTTTCTTGTAGTTGGCCACCAGGTTTGCACACATCTCAGGAGGGATTTTGTCCCACTGTTTCATTTGAGGCTGAGTCGATCTAGGGGAGGCCCCGGACCAGTTCAGATAATCGTCACTGGTGTTAGCCGTGAGCAGAATCAAACCCGGGTCGCCAGGTTTGTAGCGCAGCGCGCTAACCGCTACACTGCTACACAGAGACCCATAGACTCACCACACAGAGACCCATAGACTCACCACACAGAGACCCATAGACTCATCACACAGAGACCCATAGACTCACCACACAAAGACCCATAGACTCATCACACAGAGACCCATAGACTCACCACACAGAGACCCATAGACTCATCACACAGAGACCCATAGACTCACCACAGAGACCCATAGACCCATCACACAGAGACCCATAGACTCATCACAGAGACCCATAGACTCACTACACACAGACCCATAGACTCACCACACAGAGACCCATAGACCCATCACACAGAGACCCATAGACTCATCACAGAGACCCATAGACTCACTACACACAGACCCATAGACTCATCACACAGAGACCCATAGACTCATCACACAGAGACCCATAGACTCACCACACACAGACCCATAGACTCACCACAGAGACCCATAGACTCACTATACTACACACACAGGACTCATGGACTCAACACACAGAGACCCATAGACTCACTACACAGACCCATAGACTTCACACATAAACCCATAGACCATCACACAGAGACCCATAGACTCATCACACAGAGACCCATAGACTCATCACAGACCCATAGACTCATCACAGACCCATAGACTCATCACACAGACCCATAGACTCATCACAGACCCATAGACTCAACACAGACCCATAGACTCATCACAGACCCATAGACTCAACACAGACCCATAGACTCATCACACAGAAACCCATAGACTCATCACACAGAGACCCATAGACTCATCACACTGAGACCCATAGACTCATCCCACGGAGACCCATAGACTCACTACACACAGACCCATAGACTCATCACACAGAGACCCATAGACTCACTACACAGAGACCCATAGACTCATCACACAGAGACCCATAGACTCAACACACAGAGACCCATTGACTCATCACACAGAGACCCATAGACTCATCCCACGGAGACCCATAGACTCACTACACACAGACCCTAGACTCATCACACAGAGACCCATAGACTCACTACACAGGACCTATAGACTCACTACAGACCATAGACTCATCACACAGAGACCCATAGACTCACATACCAAGAGACCCATGCAACTCATCTACACAGACCCAAAGGCAGCATCTCCGCTGTGTTTTATAATCAGTGCTTAATCAAAAACGTGCATACACAGATACATACACAGATACATACACAGATACATACAGGGTACATACATATACACACGGCACACGTACACACCTTACACACGTATATATTGTTATATTATAATGGTATTTTATGTTGGTAAATTCTATGGTTATTATATTTATATTTTCTATTGCGATATGCTACACAACAAGAACAACCGCCATTCGCCACTAAGTGGCGGTGACATCACCACGACGCTTGTGCCAGGCTATGTGCACCTTGAGGCCACGTGAAGTGTCGAACGCCCCGCTGCAGAAGTCATGGGGCAGACCCGGTGCCGATGGATGGAATGACTGAGATGACTGGCTGATGCCCACCTGTGCCCCCTACTGTGCCAACTTGCTGTGCTTTAGCCACCCGGCGCTCCGCTCGTTGTGAGCGTCGCTCCTCCGCCCTCCGTTGTTGTTGGAGAGGGCGACTGCCTCCAACTGCCCAGTAGCGTCCGTTCACGAGCCCCACAGAGGCCGATCTTGATGCCCTGGTACCAGTCTTTGGCAAGTCCACTCAGCTCCACATCCTCCTGTACCACATCACTCCATCTCTTCTCTAGCCTTTTCCCGCGCCCGTTTAGCGAACAAAAGCGTGTTAGGAGGCCATGCGGTGGCTGGGCATGCGGGCTGATGTCCCAGCCAATGCAGCCTTGCCTGCTGGAGGAGCTCACCGATGGGACTTGTCCACATCTTTCAAGGATTTGTGGGCTCCTCCACATTCCAGCCTGGTTAAACCCAGGATGGATCGTAGGCAGGCCAGCCTCAATAGTTTCTAACTGGCGAAGATGTTCCATTAGGGGGGTCCACGTTTCGCAAGCGTGAGAGAAGGGAGGGAATGACCGTGGCCGAGAAGACCTGAGAGCTTCGTGCGGAGCGACCGACCAGGTAGCTTCCACACAGCGTTACGCAACCGATGAAAAAGATATTGCCGCTCAACTGATTCGGAGTGAGACCTCTGCTGTTTAACCGGAGCCGGTCATAAGGCACACTGCCCAGTGTATGGGAAACTCTCATCTCTCCACAACTGCCGCCATCACCGATTGTGATTTGTGGGTTGGAGTGTCCGATGGTACAAAATACCCTGGCAGGTGCTTAGTTTGGTGGTTGCCTGCCAGCAACGGGGAGTGCTTGTGAACTGAGCAAAGTAAATAAAAGGACCGATTCCACAAGCCGTCTCCCGAGTGTTGTACACAAGGTGGGAGTCCCAGGGTCTCGCTAGCCGGTCCTCAGTCTTCTACTGGCTCTTCTGCCTTCAACTCGTGCCCACAACTCACCCCCTTGGCTCCTGCCTTTCATACGTCTCCCACCCGAGGGGCTGGGGTCCCGTGGGATCCCAGGACAACCCGTTGGGAGGTGTGCGGGGGATTAGACGCCCCACAGCTCCCTGCGGTAAGTAGTGGGCTGCTAGCCGATTGTGTGCATGGCTTACATAACACCATTACATGCTGGTTTGATTTAAAGCTTCGTGACTGCAGGGAAATTTTTTTATTGTTTTATATTAATATTATATTTATATATATTTTTCCCTTCGACGTGCCTTTATTATTTATTTATTTTATTATTTCCCTTCCATGAAACTTTATTATTTTATTATTTATTATTTCCCTTCTACGGCGACTTTATTATTTAGATTATTTTAGTATTCCCTTCTACGCGACTTTTATTTATATTATTTATTATTTCCCTTCTACGTGACTTTATTATTTTTATTATTTCCCTTCTACGCGACTTTATTATTTTTATTATTTCCTTCTACGTGACTTATTATTTATTATTTATATTTCCCTTCTAACGTGACTTTACAATTTATATTATTTGTAATTATTTCCTTCTACGTGACTTTACTATTTAGATTAATTTATTATTTCCTCTTCTACGTGACTTTACCGAAAGAACCAGGAATATATATACCATTACATGCTGGATAAAAGGCTAAGTTGTGAGTATGTGTGTCTGTTCAAATGTTTAGCGTACTTCCTGAAATGCAACAGACTTGAAATTTGCCATGCGGGTACTTTGTGCAGACTGTACACCATTGCAACACTTTATAAAAATACACTTTTGTGTTTTTTTTTTGCACAGCAAGTGGAGCTGTGACGTCACATACCTGTCATGTCACCCAAATGCGTGGCTGGGGAGGGGAGATAAAAGAAATAATAAACTCGGCTACAAACTTTGAACTTGCCACGTGTCTAGCTCCCATAACTGTACACAAAGTCAACCGTCCTAAAATTGTACCCCCTAGCTGCCAGTGCTATTCAGTGACCTAAAATTAAATGTTTCGCTCCGGATGATCGCTACAAAGTATGACCTGTGTTTGATTTAGTGTGCTGATCTTAAAGGTGCATTGAAAAATTACAATACTCCGATTGATGCTCCTGCTGTTGTGGAGTGACTCATGCAGCCAGCTATGGCTGCAGGGTTTTGGTAGTAGATGTTGTTTATTGCCATTTATTGTGAAAATTCCGTCACAGTTCCTATGATTGCTTTTCATTGCTTCATGGCTTTATTTTGGTGATTTCGAAAAGTGTATTGGTTTAGCCATGTTTGTTTGTTGTAGTACAGAGTTAGACTGATGGCCTTAATCTAAGCTGTCTTGTGGTTGTTGTTGTTGTTTTACTTGCATCCCACTGAGATTTTTGCACACAGCGTTGGTGTACGGTGTTTTTTCTGCAATATTTTTGCTGTCTTTTCTTGAATTTTCTGTTTGCACTTAGTCACATATTCACTTTAAGATGTTTTTTTGTTCATGTTTTTGTTTTTTGTTTGTTGCGGTTGCACCCGATTCAAGAGCCGAATGGCTCACAGGGCTATACCTAATAAATGAACTTGAACTTGTATTTTGGGGGGTGACCACGAGGTGTGTGACGTCACCAGCATACAGGAATGGCGAGAATCGATATCTGATGAGCGTTTGTGGTATCGATTCAACGGGAATAGGCCGATTCTAAAGGAATCTACGACCTTCGATTCCTTCGCACGATTTAAAGAATCGAATCTTGGCGCGCGCGCGTGCGTAAGTTTAAAGTTTGACGCAGCGCTCGTTGGGGTTTTATTTTTAATTAGCGAGGTAATGAACAAAGTTTTATTTTCATTTGTATATGTTGTGTTTTTAAGTTTTAAGAAGTTTATAAATATATTTTTTCCCCCTGTAGGAGGGAGCTGTCTCTACCTGACTGGTGACATTCAATGCGGTTCGTGGTGATGATGCCGGTCGGCTACAGAGCTCACCAGAGTGACAACACCAGTCGGAGTTCATCACGATCGCGGTGGCGAGGAGATGTTCACTCCCTCGCCTGGTGGACAAGTGGTCGTGGGCTCGATCCCGTGTACAAAGCGAGGGAGTTAACATCTCCCAGCCACCGTGATGATGAGCGTGAGACTTGAAAACTAGAAATACACAGCAACAGCAGGCATCGTCAGGGCTGAGATCGAAGCCACGACCCCCTGTATACCCGGCGAGGTAGTCAACATCTCATAGCCACCGTGACGATGATGAGAGAGAGAGACGCAAACTCCAAATATACGGCAGCAGGCATCGTCAGGGTCGGGATCAAACCCATGACCTCCTGCATACCAGGCGAGGTAGTCAACATCTCATAGCCACCGTGACGATGATGAGAGAGAGAGACGCAAACTCCAAATATACAGCAGCAGGCATCGTCAGGGTCGGGATCAAACCCACGACCTCCTGCATACCAGGCGAGGTAGTCAACATCTCATAGCCACCGTGACGATGAGAGAGAGAGACGCAAACTCCAAATATATGGCAGCAGGTATCATCAGGGTCGGGATCAAACCCACGACCTACATATCAGGCGAGGGAGTTAACATCGTCTCCACCGGTTCACTTCTGCACAGCGCCGATGGCCATGAGGATGAGGAGGAGCTGTTCCTGGCCGGGTCTCTGCGCCTGTGGGGGCTTCGTCTTCGCACAGCTGTGGGCAGTCTCGGCCGCTTCCTGGTGGTAACCGTTGGCCGCTGTCTTCCTCCTCACGGCTGCGATGAGCGCAAGTTTCTAAGTTCATTGGTTTCTGAGCGGCCTCCTGACCGTCTTGTATTTTACACACCCCGTACAGTCGTTTAACACCTAGTAGCGGCAGGGCTTTCGCGACCAATGTCATCCACAATAGAGGCGTTTTTGGTGTTAGATCGCGTAAATATATAAATGTTCTTTGGTTCTTTCGGTAAAGTCACGTAGGTAGAAATAAAATAAAATGAAACAAATCACGACGTTTCGATCGCAACACAAGCGAACTTCGTCGGGAGGGGGACAACCACAGCGAGACAATGCTGAAGTCGGCGGGAGAGCTGCCGTGGCAAGAGGTTACATAGTAGTGTAATGTGAGGATGTATCCGGCTCACTGACGTATCACAACTCGTCACGATGATTGGCTCTGCCGGTCCTGGTTTATAGCCAATGGGGGAAGCCTGGGGCCATGGCTCTGACGTAATGGCAAGCTGACAGCTGCAAGTAGATGATTGGTTCTGCTGGCTTTGGCCTCAGCCAATGGGGAGACGAGTCAGGGGCGTGGTCCCGGGAGCCTACGAGGGAGCCTGGAATATTCCACGGAGGCTAACCAGGATTGGTGGAAACGTACCACGTGACCCGGGTATTAAATGGGGTGGAGAGGAACGGCACGTGGTCAGAACGGGAACGAACGGAGGAAGGGGGCCACGCGGGAGCGGGGCTCCGGGTTGCCACGTGGTCCAGGCTGCCACGTGGTCCAGGCTGCCACGTGGTCCAGGCTGCCACGTGGCAGTGTGTCTCTCTGTCTGTCCCTTTCACGCTGCCTGTCAACAGCGTGAAGGGAAGCTGTAATGCAAGTTGAATAAAAGACGGATTCCAGAAGTCGCCTCAACGACCCTTATTACATAGGTAAGAGAGGGGGGAGGAGGCAAGGGGGGAGAGAGATAGGGGGGGTGGTAGGGTGAGGGGGGGGGCGCGTGAGTGCTATGGAAAGAGGACGTGAGGCTGGGGGGGGGGGGTGTGGGCGGGGCTGGCAGTAAACCGGCAGGTACGATGGAAACAACAACAACAACAAGTGAAGGCATTACCTGGTTGATAACATCCTTGCAATGATTGTTCAATTTGTATCCATCTTCTCGGTTTAAGTTTTGTCTATGTTTATATATCTGGATGGCTTCATGCACACACCTTTCATAGTAGCCCGAAGGTTTGCAGAGTAGCTTGGTCTCGGAAAAAACAATATCACGCGAGCCCACGGCGTTATAGCAATGGTCAGCTACGGCAGAGGTATTGGTTCTGCCGTGTTTCAGATCTGCCTTGTGTTCGCGAACACGGTCCGAGACATGACGTTTTGTTTCCCCAATGTAACTGCTACCGCAGGGCATTGCATGTCAAGAATGACCTCCTTCACAGATGGGATTAGATCACGTATTTTGACCTGCATACCAGGCGAGGTAGTCAACATCCCCTGGCCACCGTGACTCCCCCCCACCCCCCGTCCCTTGCAGGTTGCTGCCCCTGTGGACCCCGCTCTTCGACCGCTCCGACTCTCCACTGCTGTGCACCGCGGCGCCGGGTCTCTCCCCCGGACAGCGCAGCCTGTGCCGGCGGCACTCGAACCACGCGGAGCAGGTGGCCAATGGCATCCAGCTGGCGCTCGACGAGTGTCGGCACCAGCTGCAGGCCTGGCGGTGGAACTGCACCACGCCCGGCGCCGAGGACACTCTGGGCCCCGTGGCTCAATCTGGTAAGGGGATCGTCAGGCTGGGTCGGAGCGAGCGTCGGAGCCTCTGCCGGCAACATAAAGGTTTAAAATAGCATGGTCGGGGCAGCTGATGTCAGTGATGGTGGTAGTCGTGAGCAACGACGGCGCTGGTGGTGGGTTTTCACCAATCGGAGGGCTGCCTCGCTTTACTCGCCACCATCCGACACGGCCAATTAGCGAGGTCTAGTGTCGTGTAAGCAGAACGTGGCCAATCCCCTTGTTTCAGACTGAAGTAGAATGTCTCCACAATGCTGGCTGTCGCCCAGAGGTCACAAACGGATATCGGGTACCCGGTTGCGACCTCTGCTGTCACCTGATGACGCTAGTTGTTGTTGTTGTGGTGGTTGTTGTGGTTGTTGTTTTCCCAGCGAAACATCACAATACTCGAATTGTAAATGTTGCAGTGAGTTTACTCTTCAACACACAGCAACCGGTCAGTGCTGTACTAGTGCAATGAGACAAAAACGTGCAGAGTGCTTCTTATTCATTTCTCACACTTGGGCACAAACACTGGGCGATATATATAGACACGTTTCTACGTGGCTACACACAGCCGACCTTTCTAGACAGCCCCATCGTCGGCGTCTAGCTACACGTAGCGATGACGACGACGACGATTGGAGCTGTGCAGAGGATCGGCCAGGATCCCGCGACAGCCCCGAACCTTCAGTTACGTCCCCCTACTACACACTTCCCGGCGTGGCGAAACCCCGACTCCGGCCATGCCCCCTTCTAGAACCTTCTAGCAAGTTCCCGGAGCTTCCCTACTGACCCCGCCTGTTACCTTGAACCCAGAGACGCCCCCCTTGTGGTTGGTTATTATATTACGCGCCCATACTCGTGATTACCCGTCCTGGCCCACAGGTGGCGCCCTGTCGTCGCACTCGTAACGAATTCGCCACGTTCTGTTTTTCGTGCCAAATCCTTAACCTATGGGATGCGTCGGCGGGAGTGGCGGTTCTAACGACGTGACGTTTCTATTTCGGCAATGGTCTACACGAGATAATAGACAGTCGATCAAATTGTTTTGTCGGCGGGGCTGATTGGGCTCTTCGGGGTGGTCGGGGTGGGGGGGGCTCCAGGCTCGCGCGAGGCGGCCTTCGTCTCCGCCCTGATCGCCGCCGGAGTTGTCCACGCGGTGGCGCGCGCCTGCCGCCAGGGGGCGCTGCCGGGCAGCTGCGACTGCGTCGCTGCGGCCGCGGCAGATCTGCCGCGTGGCGCCCAGCCGGGCTGCGGGGACGACGTCAAATACGGATACCGGTTCGCCAGGAAGTTTGTGGACGAGAGCGAGCACGATCGCAGGCGGCATGGAAGAGGAGGGGAGTCTCGGCTGGAGCTCGTCCAGATGAATTTGCACAATAACAAGGCCGGCCGGCTGGTGAGTCGGCAAATGGGTGGATGGGTAGACGAAAATTAAAAAATTAACCCGTAAAACAACGTTTTTCACTATAAATCCTTTATATGCGTGGCGGCTAGAGTCCTCTCGTCCTCTGGCTTGAGATGGCTGCCACCTATGGGTCAGATGATTGCCTGCCACCATTAAGCAATTGGTAATTAAATATTTAATTTGTTTTCCCTAAACAGTGTAAAATTTTGTAAAAAAAATTCACGAACATTAATTGTCTCGCAGAACGAGTCTGTGTGCAAAATGTCAGCTCGATTGGATGACGGGAAGTGGGTTAAAAAACGACCGAAAGATTTGCACGGTCGTATGCAAGCAAGCAAGCACGCAAGCGAACTTAATTTAAAGGATTTAAAAATCGCCCTGTTGGGCACGCTGAGGAGATGCTTGCGCAGACCCAATGTGGTTTTAGGCCAGGGTGGCCCCGTCTGCTACAGCAGAGGTGTAGGGAATTCCAACAAGACCTACATCTCTGCTTTATTGACCTGGTCAAGGCCTATGATACCATCAGTAGGTCTG
This sequence comes from Lethenteron reissneri, assembly GCF_015708825.2. Taxonomy (NCBI): domain Eukaryota; kingdom Metazoa; phylum Chordata; class Hyperoartia; order Petromyzontiformes; family Petromyzontidae; genus Lethenteron; species Lethenteron reissneri. The sequence goes on along the minus strand of NW_026891219.1, from coordinate 138,777 downwards.
GGTTGTGGGTTTTTCTTTGTGCTTTCAGTGTCCTTGACTCATGATGGTGAGCGGGCCTGGGAAAAGCTGCGTGGCGATGTTCTCTGGCTCCCACATAACTTAAAAAATTATTTTTGACCATGTAGTTCGTGAAGCCTTCCATGGCTGTAACGGGAGAATTTCCATCGGGTAGAGTGGGAGGGTGATGGATGCACGGGTGCGGTCAAGGGATGGCTCCCTATTGCTCAACCATGTTATGTATTCCGATGATCTGGTGATTGCTGCTCACTCAGAGGAGGAGATGGAGACGCTGCTGCTGAGACTGGAGCGTGCCACTAAGAGGTGGGGCCTTACCATCAGCCCCACCAAAACTAAGCACCTGCCTGGGTATTTTGTACCATCGGACACTCCACCCCCACAACTCCCATTTGGTGATAGGGTAGTTGTGGAGAGAGTGGAGAGTTTCCCATACTTGGGCAGTGGTGCATTGGCCAGTCATCTCCGTCAGTCGACCCATGACACCTGGGTCTGTCCCATGACCTCCTGCCAACGGGCATTCGACACTTCACGTGGGCTTAATGTGCACATGGCTTGGCACAGGCGCCGTGGTGACATCACCGCCACTTATTGGCGAATGGCGTTTGGTAGTGATGATTGTGGTGGTGACGATGATGATGGTGGTGGTGGTGCTACAGGCTGTGTACAATCTGGCGTACACGCAGTGCAAGTGCCACGGGTTGACTGGCGCCTGCACGCTCAAGATCTGCTGGCCACAGCTCGCAGACTTTTCGCAAAGTTGGAAACTTTCTCAAGGTGAGCTCACGGCTGCATGGGACTGCACCCTGAGGAGGGGTGAGGGTGGGTGGGGTGAGGTGCGTGAGTGTGGGGTGAGTGTGGGGTGAGTGTGGGGTGAGTGGGGTGAGGTGGGTGGGGTGAGTGGAGGTGAGGTGAGTGTGGGTGGGGTGAGGTGGGTGAGTGTGGGGTGAGTGTGGGGTGAGTGTGGGGTGAGGTGGGTGGGGTGAGGTGGGTGGGGTGAGGTGGGTGGGGTGAGTGGAGGTGGGGTGAGTGTGGGTGGGGTGAGGTGGGTGAGTGTGGGGTGAGTGTGGGGTGAGTGTGGGGTGAGGTGGGTGGGGTGAGTGGAGGTGGGGGTGAGGTGGGTGGAGGTGTGAGTGAGGTGGGGTGAGGTGGGTGGGTGAGTGTGGGTGGGTGTGGGGTGAGTGTGGGGTTAGTGTGGGGTGAGTGGAGGTGGGGTGAGGTGGGTGAGTGTGGGGTGAGTGTGGGTGGGTGAGTGGTGGGTGGGTGAGGGGGGTGAGTGTGGGGTGAGTGTGGGGTGAGGTGGGTGGGGTGAGTGAGTGTGGGGTGAGGTGGGTAGGGTGAGTGGAGGTGAGGTGAGTGGTGGGTGGGGTGAGTGTGGGGGTGGGGTGGGTGAGTGTGGGGTGAGTGTGGGGTGAGTGTGGGTGAGTGGAGGTGGGGTGAGGTGGGTGAGTGTGGGGTGAGTGTGGGGTGAGGTGGGTGGGGTGAGGTGGGTGGGGTGAGGTGGGTGGGGTGAGTGGAGGTGGGGTGAGTGTGGGTGGGGTGAGGTGGGTGAGTGTGGGGTGAGTGTGGGGTGAGTGTGGGGTGAGGGGTGGGTGGGTGAGTGGAGGTGGGGTGAGGTGGGTGGGGTGAGTGGGTGGGTGGGGTGAGTGAGTGAGGTGAGTGTGGTGGGGTGAGTGTGGTGGGTGTGGATGAGTGTGGGGTTAGTGTGGGGTGAGTGGAGGTGGGGTGAGGGTGGTGAGTGGGGGTGAGTGTGGGTGGGTGAGGTGGGTGGGGGTGAGGTGGGTGAGTGTGGGGTGAGTGTGGGTGAGTGGGTGGGGTGAGTGAGTGTGGGGTGAGGTGGGTAGGTGAGTGGAGGTGAGGTGGATGTGGGTGGGGTGAGTGTGGGTGGTGTGGGGTGAGTGTGGGGTGAGTGTGGGGTGAGTGTGGGGTGAGTGGAGGTGGGGTGAGGGTGGGTGAGTGTGGGGTGAGTGTGGGTGGGGTGAGTGGTGGGTGGGGTGAGTGGGTGAGTGTGGGGTGAGTGTGGGGTGAGGGTGGGGTGGGGGTGAGTGGAGGTTGGGGTGAGTGTGGGTGGGGTGAGGTGGGTGGGTGTGGGGTGAGTGTGGGGTGAGTGTGGGGTGAGGGTGGGGTGAGGTGGTTGGGGTGAGTGGAGGGGAGGTGAGTGGGGGTGGGGTGAGGTGGGTGAGTGTGGGTGAGTGGTGGTGGTGTGGGTGAGTGGGGGTGGGTGAGTGTGAGTGGTGGGTGGGTGAGTGTGGGGGGGTGAGTGTGGGTGGGGTGAGTGGGTGGGGTGAGTGTGGGGGGTGTGTGGGTGGGGTGAGTGTGGGTGGGGTGAGTGTGGGTGGGTGAGTGTGGGTGGGGTGAGTGGGGTGGGGTGAGTGGGGGGTGGGGTGAGGGGGTGGTGAGTGTGGGTGGGGTGAGTGTAGTGTGATGAGTGGGTGGGGTGAGTGTGGGTGGGGTGAGTGTAGGTGAGTGGGTGGGGTGAGTGTGGGTGGGGTGTGTGAGTGTGATGAGTGGGTGGGGTGAGTGTGGGTGGCTGAGTGTGGGTGGGGTGAGTGTGGGTGGTGTGATGTGTGATGTGGTGGGGTGAGTGTGGGGTGAGTGTGGGTGGGGTGAGTGTGGGTGAGTGGTGTGTGAGTGGTGGGGTGGGGTGAGTGTGTGAGTGGGTGTGGTGAGTGTGGTGGGTGTGTGGGGTGAGTGGGTGGGGTGAGTGTGGTGGTGGGTGAGTGTGATGTGATGAGTGGGTGTGAGTGGGGTGGGGTGATGTGGGTGGGTGTGTGAGGTGTGGGTGGGGTGAGTGTGGGTGGGGTGAGTGTGGGTGGGCTGAGTGTGGGTGGGGTGAGTGTGGTGGTGTGATGTGTGATTGTAGGTGGGTGAGTGTGGGTGGTGAGTGTGGGTGGGGTGGTGTGGGTGGGTGAGTGTGAGGTGGGTGGGTGAGTGTGGGTGGGGTGAGTGTGGGTGGGGTGAGTGTGAGGTGGGTGGGTGAGTGTGGGTGGGGTGAGTGTGAGGTGGGTGGGGTGAGTGGGGTGGGGTGAGTGTGGTGGGGTGAGTGTGGGTGGGGTGAGTGTGGTGGGGTGAGTGTGAGGTGGGTGGGGTGAGTGTGGGTGGGGTCATGTGGGTGGGTGAGTGTGGGTGGGGTGATGTGGGTGGGTGAGTGTGAGGTAGGTGAGCTGAGTGTGGGGGGGTGAGTGTGAGGTGGGTGAGCTGAGTGTGGGTGGGGTGAGTGTGGGTGGGGTGAGTGTGGGTGGGGTGAGTGTGGGTGGGGTGAGTGTGAGGTGGTGAGCTGAGTGTGGGTGGGTGAGTGTGAGGTGCGAGTGATGAGGCTGAATCAATGGGAGGGTTTACAGACGTGGGGGGGGGGGGTCCCTAACAGCTCAGGGTGCTGCCTGCATTCACTCAACCACCTCCACCACCATCACCCCTCCACCACCCCATCACCACCACCACCACCACCATCACCACCACCACATCACCACCACACCACCACCATCACCACCACCACCCCACCACCTCCACCACCATCCACCACCCCACACATCACCACCACACCATCACCACCACCCCACATCACCCCCCACCACCTCCACCACCATCACCACCATCACCACCACCACCACCACACCACCACCACCACCACCATCACCACCACCACCATCACCACCACCACCACCACCCACCACCACCACCACCACCATCACAACCTCCCCACCACCACCATCACCACCACCACCATCACCACCACCACCACCATCACCACCACCACCACCACCACCACCTCCACCACCATCACCACCACCATCACCACCATCACCTCCACCACACCTCCACCACCACCACCATCATCCACCATCACCACCACCACCACCACCATCACCACCACCACCTCCACACCACCTCCACCACACCACCCTCCACCACCACCACCACCACCTCCACCACCATCACCACCACCATCACCACCACCACAACCATCACCACCACCATCACACCACCATCACCACCACCCCATCAACCACCACCATCACCACCATCACACCACCTCCACCACCACCACCACCATCACCACCACCACCATCACCAACTCCACACCACCACCTCCACCATCACCACCACCATCACCACCACCATCACCACCACCACCATCCAACCATCACCACCACCACCACACCATCACCCACCACACCATCACCACACCACCACCACACCATCACCACCATCACCACCACCACCACCACCATCACCACCACCACCATCCCATCACCACCATCACCACCACCACCACCACCATCACCACCACCACCATCACCACCACCACCACCTCACCACCATCACCACCACCATCACCACCACCACCATCACCACCACCACCACCATCACCACCACCACCACCTCCACCACCACCATCACCACCTCCACCACCACCATCACCACCACCACCATCACACCATCACCACCATCACCACCACCTCCACCACCACCACCACCATCACCACCACCACCACCACCATAACCACCACCACCACCTCCATCACCACCCCACCACCCCATCACCACCACCATCACCACCACCCCACCACCATCACCACCACCACACCACCACAACATCACCACCACATCACCACACCACCACCATCACCACCATCACCACCATCACCACCACCTCCACCACCACCACCACCATCACCACCACCACCACCACCATAACCACCACCACCACCTCCATCACCACCACCACCTCCACCACCACCATCACCACCACCATCACCACCACCTCCACCACCATCACCACCACCACCACCACCACAAACATCACCACCACCATCACCACCACCATCACCACCACCATCACCACCACCACCACCTCCACCAACATCACCACCACCACCACCACCACCATCACCACCACCACCACCACCACCACAACCATCACCACCATCACCACCATCACCATCACCACCATCACCACCACCACCACCATCACCACCACCACCATCACCACCACCATCACCACCACCACCATCACCACCACCACCATCACCACCACCACCATCACCACCATCACCACCACCATCACCACCACCACCACCACCACCATCACCACCACCACCATCACCACCACCACCATCACCACCACCACCATCACCACCACCATCATCATCACCACCACCATCATCACCACCACCATCACCACCACCACCACCTCACCACCACCTCCACCACCATCACCACCACACCACCACCATCATCACCACCACCATCATCACCACCACCATCATCACCACCACCACCACCATCACCACCACCACCATTACCACCACCACCATCACCACCATCACCACCACCATCACCACCACCACCACCACCACCATCACCACCACACCATCACCACCACCACCACCATCATCATCACCAACACCATCATCACCACCACCACCATCACCACCACCACCACCTCCACCACCACCACCACCATCACCACCACCACCACCATCATCACCACCACCATCATCACCACCACCACCATCACCACCACCACCACCACAGCAAAATAAAACACGGCGGATCCTCTTCCTCCTCCTCACCCCCTGACGACGACGGTGACGATGGCGGCTGCAGGACAAGTACGACGCAAGTTCCGCCGTGCGGCTGGTGACCCACAACTGGATTGCTCGTTCCGGGGGCGGCGGTGGCGGCGGTGCCTTTGCCGTTACCGGCGGCCGCAAAAGCGGCAAAGCCGCCCGCTGGCCGCGCCTGCACCTGGAGCCGGTGGACGAGGGGTTCGTGGCGCCCACTGCGAGCGAGCTGGTGCACGTGCACGGCAGCCCCGACTACTGCGAGCGCGACGATGCCCGCGGCGTTGCCGGCACGGTGGGGCGGCGGTGCCACTTGCCCGCCAACGGCACCGGGGATTGCTCGATCATGTGCTGCGACAGAGGGTACAACACTGTCCGAGGTGTGCCCCCACCCCCCCCCCCCCGTCGCCGCGACCCGAAAATAAACTCAAACTATTCGTTAAGAAGCTACGAAACTATTTTATATTTAACCAGCCGAGCTGCGTAGATCCAGCCACAGACGATAGGTCGACCAAGTGGCTCGTCACGTAGAAATGCACAGCGTCCAAATTCTCTTAAATCGCCTGATTTTCAACGTGGAGGGAGAAGCGGAGGACCCGGAGACAAATCCACGTGACCTACGGGCAGAGAGAGACACGCAAACTCCAAATATGCAGCATCAGCGGGCATTGTCAGAGTTGGGATCGAACCCACGACCTCCTGCACAACAAGCGAGGGAGTTAACATCTCCTAGCCACCGTGATGATGATGAGAGAGAGAGAGACGCAGACTCCAAATATACAGCAGCAGCAGGCATCGCCAGGGTCAGTGCAATGTCTCTCATATCCTACACTACTTAGCTAGGACAAGCGTGCACTACTTGTGCTCGGATAACGACAGACACCCTCTCTTTCCACACTGTCCCTGTACTACTATACACTATCACTCTTGACTTAAAGCTTTCATGACAGCAGGAATTAATATTCTTTGGGTCTTTCGGTAAAGTCACGTAGATAGGTGAAAAAAAATCACTAAAATAAACCAAACGGTCGCTTGTGTTGCGATCGAAACGTCGTAGTTTTTTGTTACTTTTATTATTTTTTTAGGCCATCTACGTGGCTTTAGCAAAAGACCCCAAGGATACTATTCTTCGCTCCGTTACACTACTACGCTATACAGTACACTATACACTACACTACTATACACTACACTATACACTACACTATACACTACACTATACACTACACTACACTATACACTACACTATACACTACTATACACTACGCTATACACTATACACTACACTATACACTACACTATACACTACACTATACACTACACTACAATATACACTACACTCTACACTATACTATACACTACACTATACAGTACACCACGGAGAGAAGTGCACGCAGACTTTTGTTACCTCGCGGCGGCGATTGCAGAATCGCGATAAAAACCTCGTGGGCAAAACGACGATGTCCGACGTTTTGCACTCTCGCCTCTGCTGTGTTCCCCTCCCAGTGACGGTGGAGAAGCGGTGCAGATGCAAGTTCCGGTGGTGCTGCTCCGTCAAGTGCGAGCGGTGCCCGCAGACCGTTGACCAACTCTCTTGCAAGTAGACAAGTAGACTGCAGCCGCAAGCTGCCGGGTGGCCTCGGCTGGAGATCGACTCCAGTCGGGGTTCAGCCGAGTCCTGCCGGGTTCGGTGATCCGTTCAAAGTTGTTGAGGGTGCCAGCACCACGGCATCCAGCACTACACTATACACTACTATACACTACACTATACACTACTATACACTACACTATACACTACACACTATACACTGCACTATACACTACACTATACACTACACTATACACTACTATACACTACACTATACATTATACACTACTATACACTACACTATACACTACACTACTATACACTACACTATACACTACACACTACACTATACACTACTATACACTACACTACACTACTATACACTACTATACACTACACTATACACTACACTATACACTACACTATACACTACTATACACTACACTATACACTACTATACACTACACTATACACTACTACACTATACACTACTACACTATACACTACACTATACTATACACTACACTACTATACACTACACTACTATACACTACACTACACTATACACTACACACTACACTATACACTACACTACTATACACCACACTACTATACACTACACTATACACTACTCTACACTACACTACTATACACTACACTACTATACACTATATACACTACACTATGTAGACTCCACTTATATACACTGCTCTCTATATGTTACATGTTGATATACATGACATCTTGATGTGACGTGAGGCAGATGACGATGCTAGTACCTGCCTCCATTCCCGTTCTGTATCGGCCAAGAGTTTTCGTAGCTGTGAATTAAAAGTGTTTTGCATGTTCTGTCAAACAAAATCCTCAGGTTTCTATCTCATCGTTTTGATATCGCGATGGATTCAAAGTTGACGTCACTCGGGTAACGACGGCGGTCAACTGCACCGTGCCGCGGTTTGGGTTGGGCTGTAGCAGGATGGAATTAATCCGCGACAGAATGAATGACGCATTCAAGTTCATGTATTAGGTGTAGCCCTGTGAGCCATTCGGCTCTTGAATCGGGTGCAACCGCAACAAACAAAAAACTAAACATGAACAAGAAACATCTTAAGGTGAATATGTGACTAAGTGCAAACAGAAAATCCAAGAAAAAACAGCAACATATTGCAGAAAAAGCACCGTACACCAACGCTGTGTGCAAAAATCCCAGTGGGATGCAAGTCAAACAACCAACAACAACAACCACAAGACAACTTAGATCACGGCCATCAGTCTAACTCTGTACTACAACAAACAACCAACAACAACAACCACAAGACAACTTAGATCAAGGCCATCAGTCTAACTCTGTACTACAACAAACAACCAACAACAACCACAAGACAACTTAGATCAAGGCCATCAGTCTAACTCTGTACTACAACAAACAACCAACAACAACAACAACCACAAGACAACTTAGATCAAGGCCATCAGTCTAACTCTGTACTACAACAAACAACCAACAACAACAACCACAAGACAACTTAGATCAAGGCCATCAGTCTAACTCTGTTAATGTCAGGGAGGAAGCCAACTGGAGTCAATGGGACGGCCTAATATGGGGGTCTTTGTCGATCCACAAATCTCTTTAGATCGAGAAATCTCGGTGCCATCCACAAATCGTCAGTTTCTCGTTCAGAAATCACGTAGCGGGAGCACTTTAACGATAACAAATTTGGTATTTCAAATATCACTGCTTGATCCACACTCCATCACATAGACCAACACACTCTAAATGTCAGAGCTCATTCACTGCTAGATCCACGCTCCATCGCATAGACCAACACACTCAAAGTGTCAGAGCTCATTCACTGCTTGATCCACACTCCATCGCATAGACCAACACACTTAAAGTGTCCAGAGCTCAAACACTGCTAGATCCACACTCCATCACATAGACCACACACTCAAAGTGTCAGAGCTCAAACACTGCTAGATCCACACTCCATCACATAGACCAACACACTCAAAGTGTCAGAGCTCAATCACTGCTAGATCCACACTCCATCACATAGACCAACACACTCAAAGTGTCAGAGCTCAATCACTGCTAGATCCACACTCCATCACATAGACCAACACACTCAAAGTGTCAGAGCTCAATCACTGCTAGATCCACAGCTCCATCACATAGATCAACTCACTCAGTGTCAGAGCTCATTCACTGCTTGATCCACACTCCATCACATAGACCAACACACTCAAAGTGTCAGAGCTCAATCACTGCTAGATCCACACTCCATCACATAGACCAACACACTCAAAGTGTCAGAGCTCAATCACTGCTTGATCCACACTCTATCACATAGACCAACACACTCAAAGTGTCAGAGCTCAATCACTGCTAGATCCACACTCCATCACATAGACCAACACACTGAAAGTGTCAGAGCTCAAACACTGCTAGATCCACGCTCCATCACATAGACCAACACATTCAAAGTGTCAGAGCTCATTCACTGCTTGATCCACACTCCATCACATAGACCAACACACTCAAAGTGTCAGAGCTCAATCACTGCTTGATCCACGCTCCATCACATAGATCAACACACTCAAAGTGTCAGAGCTCGATCACTGCTTGATCCACGCTCCATCACATAGATCAACACACTCAAAGTGTCAGAGCTCAATCACTGCTTGATCCACACTCCATCACATAGACCAACACACTCAGAGTGTCAGAGCTCAATCACTGCTCGCTCCTGGGCCTCCCCTAGGTCGACTCAGCATCAATCGAGAGCCTGGTGCGGTGTGTCGCAGTGAACATCGCCACGGGAGAGACACAGGCGGCTGGGCGTGGTGCTGGCCACCCGCCCCCCTCGTGAGCCTCCACTCGTGAGCAGCAGCAGGCTGCACAGGCTGCACGGCAGGGGGGTCTTTGTGTGGGGGGGGTACAGGGGGGTACGGGGGGGGTACAGGGGGGGGTACAGGGGGGGGGTACAGGGGGGGGGGTACAGGGGGGTACGGGGGGGGGGTACAGGGGGGGGGGGTTACAGGGGGGGGGGTTACAGGGGGGGGGGGGTAACAGGGGGGATTACAAGGGGGGGGGGGGGTGACAAGGGAGGTACATCACTTACACACTGAACTCTGCACGTATAAAGTACTGTGCATATATATAGACATTTTCGATTTAAAGATTTCGTGACTGCAGGGATTCATGTTCTTGCTTCTTTCGGTAAACTCACGTAGAAGGGAAATACACAATACAATATAAAACAATAAAAATTAAAATAAATTAAATCACGACTTTTTCGCGGGCAACACAGACGGAAGTTTGCGTTGCCTCCGAAACGTGGCGATATTATTTATTTTAATTTTATTTTTTATACCCACGTGACTTTACTGAAAAAAACACAGAGTATGCGCGTAGACTCTTTGCTTATTTCTATTTTATATTTAAAATTTTCACCCACGTGACTTTACCGAAAGAAGCAAAGGATATGGATCCTATCAGTCACGAAAACTTCAAATCGACTGCTGCACATACAGAACTGTGGCCAGTGTTGAGTCTATGGGCGGGCGCCTATCAGCTCTACGGAATTTAGCCTCGCTGCCACGTGGTCGCCTATCCGCGCTACGTTTTCTAAACGCGCCCTGCTAAAGCCACGCGTGGTCACAACGACGCACCGTCTCCCGCCCTTGTTGTGGTAGCGAAACGTCGGACCTCCACCACCACCACCACCACCACCTCCTCCACCACCACCTCCACCACCACCACCACCTCCTCCACCACCACCACCTCCACCACCACCACCACCACCACCTCCACCACCACCATCACCACCACCACCACCTCCACCACCACCACCTCCACCACCACCTCCACCACCACCCACCACCTCCACCACCACCACCACCTCCTCCACCACCTCCACCACCTCCTCCACCACCTCCACCACCACCTCCACCACCTCCACCACCACCTCCACCACCTCCACCACCACCACCTCCACCACCTCCACCACCACCACCTCCACCACCACCACACGAGGCAAAAGCTTCGTGTGTCACCTCCTCGCCACGACGGAGTAGAGAGCTCAAGACCCCCCACCACCCACACAGACGTCTACGGAGCGAACCACGAGGTGAGTGAGTGCAGCCCTAGGCCACATTGCCCCGCCTGGTTGGGCTGGGCTGGCCTGGGCTGGGATTGGGCTGGGTGACATTGCCCGGCCTGGCCTGGTTGGGCTGGGCTGGGATTGGGCTGGGCTACATTGCCCGGCCTGATTGGCCTGGGATTGGGTTGGGATTGGGCTGGGCTGATGCCCCCCACCCCCCACCACCATCCCCTGTGGTCTTTGTGGAACAGTTGAGGGGTCTAAACTGTGTTGGTCAATCCACCCGTGGAATGTAACATTCATGTAAATGTCTAAGTCGAGATCATTTAATCAGAATCTGGGGTCGTGACGGTGACTAGGTGGATGTTAACTCATTCGCCTGGTCTACAGGAGGTCATGAGTTCGATCGCGACCCTGTAGAGATATTGACTACCTCGCCTGGTCTACAGGAGGTCGTGGGTTCCATCATGTCCCTGTAGAGATGTTAACTCCCTCGCCTGGTCTACAGGAGGTCGTGAGTTCGATTGCGACCCTGTAGAGATGTTAACTACCTCGCCTGGTCTACAGAAGGTCGTGGGTTCGATCCCAACCATGACGCCCCTCTATCAAGTTCAAGTTCATGTATTACGTATAGCCCTGTGAGCCATTCGGCTCTTGAATCTGGTGCAACCGCAACAAACAAAAAACTAAAATATGAACAAGAAAACATCTTAAAGTGAATATTAGACTAAGTGCAAACAAAATCTAAGAAAAGACCAAAATATTGCAGAAAAAGTACCGTTACACCAACGCCATGTGCAAAAATCCCAGTGGGATGCAAGTCAAACAACAACAACCACAAGACAACTTAGATTAAGGCCATCAGTCTAACTCTGTACATCAACAAACATGGCAAACCAAAAAAAAACGGGCCGAACGAAATCTGTTTAGGCATGCGGTGGCTGGGCATGCGGGTTACATGACCCAGCCAACGCAGCCTTGCCTGCCGGAGGAGCTCACCAATAGGACTTTGTCCAGATCTTTCAAGGATTTGTGAGCTCCACACACAATCCAGCCTGGTTATCCGAGGATGGATCATAGACAGGCCAACCTAAATGTTTCTAACCGGTTAAGATGGATCATAGACAGGCCAGCCTAAATGTTTAGGCTTGTCTGTCTAGAATTTCCCTTGGGTGATCATCTCTGCCTGGTGCCTTTCCTGGTCTCGACTCTGGATCTCCTTCAGGACTTCCTCAACAGATGACACCTCAGCCAGTCACTCACAGGGGGTGACTTCTTCCAATATTTGAGGCACCGCAGCCTCAGCAGTGTCATCCCCACTTTGTGCCATGATGTTTTCCTGGCTGAGGGATTTCCCCTCCCCCAGGACCTCACAGAAATGCTCAGCAAATCTGCAAACCTGTTCCTGGGGATCGGAGATTGGATCACCATTTTTTCCCCGAATGATGGTGATAGGTGTGGCACTACAAATTACGTTTTTGATGGAATTAAACAGCGATGTCTGATCACGGGCTACTGAGGCAGATTCCATCTCCTCAGAAACCCGCGACCACCACCCATCATTGCAGCGCCTCCCTCACGGCTCTCAGAACCTCCGAGCGAAGGCTGCGGTCAGCCTCATTCTCTGACGTGGGATGCTGTAGACTATGAGAGTGGGCCTGCTGATTTTTCTCAGCCAGCCTGAACACCTCCTCTGTCAGCCAGGGTCTCTGGGGAGGTCTGAACTGTGTACCCAAAGCAGCCATTGCAGCTGCATGAGCCACAGTCATTAACCTCGCCCATTTAATTCTAGATTTTAAGCTTTCGTGACTGCAAGGATTCATATTCTTAGGTTTTTTCGGTAAAGTCATGTAGGTAAAAAATTTAAATTAACAAAAGTAAAATAAAATAACGTTTCGGAGGCAACACAAGCTTCAATCTTCAGGTGGAACCGTCACAGCCACGACAGCTGCATCAAGTGAGAGAAATTCCAAGAACACAGTCCTTGTATATATACTGGCTGAGGGTGGGAGGAGCCAAGGTAGGCCCTGGATATTATTGTTGTGAGGTTCGGTGCGGCTGAAGCACGCTGTTAGGAATGAGCCTTTGTTGTGTAAACTAGGTGCGGCTGATGTAAAGGTGCATTTACCCTCGATGTGTATCTGTGACCCTCTGTGACAATTCTCTCTGTCTCTCTCTGCGACTCTCTGCTTCTCTCTATCTCTCTTGCGTCTCTGTGTGATCGCTGCTGCTGCTGCTGCTAGCGGCGGTGGCGGGCGGACTTCCGGCAGCAGAGGACATCCACGTGACTGGCGGAGTCTGCGCTCATTTCCCCTCTAGGTGACAATCTCTGTGACTCTCTCTGTGACTCTCTGTGACTCTCTCTGTATCTGTGACCCTCCGTGACAATTCTCTCTCTCTCTGCTTCTCTCTGTCTCTCTTGCGTCTCTGTGTGATCGCTGCTGCTGCTGCTGCTAGCGGCGGCGTCTGCGCTGGAAGCGTTTCGGGGCGGCGGACATGGAGCAGCAGTACGAGGCGGTGGCCGAGTTGGGCGCTGGGGTCTACGGGGCCGCGACGGCGTTGAAGGCTCGCGACCTGCGAGACGAGGGCCGCTTTGTGGCGCTGCTCAAGGGCCTGCGCCTGCAGACAGGCGGGGGCCGGGAGGGGGAGACCTGGCAGCTGCAGCAGCTGCTGCAGCTCATGAAGTTGGAGCACCCCAACGTGGTGAGGTGGGTGTCTCTCCCACCCCTCCTGGCGCCCCCTCGCGATCCCTCGCAGTCGTCGCCGCGTCGGCCTCCGTCCTCCAGTCCTCCACGGTCTTCGTGTCTTGGTGTCAACTCACCTTACGTTGTCGCCGTCTCCACCGCCGATGGAGGAGCGCCCCCTGTTTTTGAAATGCGTTTGTCTACCCGGTCTGCCGCCCTCCTATTTAATACCCGGGTCACGTGGTACGTTTCCACCAATCCTGGTTAGCCTCCATGGAATCTTCCAGACTCCATCGTAGGCTCCCGGGACCACGCCCCTGACTCGTCTCCCCATTGGCTGTGGCTAAAGCCAGCAGAACCAATCCCCTACTGACCAGGTGTCGTTCGTCTCCACCCCTATTTAATACCCGGGTCACGTGGTACGTTTCCACCAATCCTGGTTAGCCTCCATGGAATCTTCCAGACTCCATCGTAGGCTCCCGGGACCACGCCCCTGACTCGTCTCCCCATTGGCTGTGGCTAAAGCCAGCAGGGCCAATCATCTCCTTACAGCTGTCACCTTGCCATGACGTCAGGGCCACGGCCCTAGGCTTCCCCCCATTGGCTGTGGGCCAGGACCGGCAGAGCCAATCACCGTGACGAGGTGTGATCCACTATGAGAACTCCTTTAGCAGCGGCAAAATATAGTCGTAGGTTTTTACCCTTTTAAACTGGTACAAAACTGACACCTTTATACAAGGCATCATGTTTGCAATAACCACAACACAAGTAGTCACAAATGCAAACAAAAAGAAGCAACTCTGATAATGATAATAATGTCTCATAGTGTAAATGCTTCACCCCGAGCTCTCAATACTCTGATAGTGCGCTGTGTTTGAATTGTACGCCTTCTGGTGTCATCTGGTCCAACACCAATGGGGACTAGGCTCTAAGAAAAGCTGTCTCAGGTGTGGGCCAATCAACTTCAAGAACAGTGCATATTATTATCATCATCAGAGTTGTTTCTTTTTGTTTGCATTTTTGACTACTTGTGTTGTGGTTATTGCAAACATGATGCCTTGTATAAAGGTTGTCAGTTTTGTACCAGTTTAAAAGGGTTAAAACCTACTACCACAGAGTTTTAATCCGTCAACGACCCGGATGTAACCCCACGTGACACTTGGATGTCGCCGCCTCGACCCCCGGCCGCCGTGCAGGCTGCTGGACTTCGGCGTGGATCCTGGCGAGGGCGACGCGCGGCTCGCCGTGGTCTTTGAGCTCGTGGACCGGGACCTGTCCACCTACCTGGGGACGTCGCCCCACACACCGTCCCACCACATCAAGGTGCCACCACCCCCCACCCCGTCACTCACTCCCTACCCCCCTATCTCTATGGGTCTCTGTGTGTCTCTATGTGTCTCTATGAGTCTCTATGAGTCTCTATGAGTCTCTATGAGTCTCTGTGTGTCTCTATGTGTCTCTGTGTGTCTCTATGAGTCTCTATGAGTCTCTGTGCCCAGGCGGTGACGCGCCAGCTGCTGTGTGGGCTGCGCTACCTGCACGGCTACGGCCTGGAGCACGGCGAGCTCACGCCACGCAGCGTCCTGGTGACGGCCTCGGGGCGCGTCAAGCTCGCCGGCTGGGGGCTCGGACGCTTCCTCTTGGACAGCGCGAGCACGGCTCCCACCCCGGCGGTGAGTAGAGAGAGAGGGAGATGTGTGTGGTGAGGCGTGAGAGAGAGATGTGTGGTGAGGCGTGAGAGAGAGAGATGTGTGTGGTGAGGCAGAGAGAGTGGTGAGATGTGTGGTGAGAGAGAGAGAGTGGTGAGGCAGAGAGAGAGATGTGTGTGGTGAGGCAGAGAGATGTGTGGTGAGGCAGAGAGAGAGATGTGTGGTGAGAGAGAGATGTGTGTGGTGAGAGAGAGAGATGTGTGGTGAGAGAGAGAGAGATGAGTGGTGAGAGAGAGAGATGAGTGGTGAGGCAGAGAGAGAGAGAGATGTGTGTGGTGAGGCAGAGAGAGAGAGAGATGAGTGGTGAGTAGAGAGATTGATGTGGCAGGGTGTCCGTAACACGGGGACTCCTCCACGTACGAACGTTCGACTTGGGGACTTTCAGAGAAAACGAACTACCTGGTCCCGTACGTCCAGTTGCCTGCTCGGACTGAGAGCGGTAAGTTCAACCACCACACGCAATAGATGGCGGTGGTGTTGGCATCTACATCTGCAGAACGTGAAGAACCAGTGGCATCTACATCTGCAGAACGCGAAGAACCAGTGGCATCTACATCTACAGAACGTGAAGACCCAGTGGCATCTACATCTACAGAACGTGAAGAACCAGTGGCATCTACATCTACAGAACGTCAAGAACCAGTGGCATCTGCAGAACATGAAGAACCAGTGGCATCTACATCTGCAGAACGTGAAGACCCAGTGACATCTACATCTACAGAACGTGAAGAACCAGTGGCATCTACATCTGCGGAACGTGAAGAACCAGTGGCATCTACATCTACAGAACGTGAAGACCCAGTGACATCTACAGAACGTGATGAACCAGTGGCATCTACATCTACAGAACGTCAAGAACCAGTGGCATCTGCAGAACGTGAAGAACCAGTGGCATCTACATCTGCAGAATGCGAAGAACCAGTGGCATCTACATCTACAGAACGTGAAGAACCAGTGGCATCTGCAGAACGTGAAGAACCAGTGGCATCTACATCTGCGGAACGTGAAGAACCAGTGGCATCTACATCTGCGGAACGTGAAGAACCAGTGGTATCTACATCTGCGGAATGTGAAGAACCAGTGGCATCTACATCTGCAGAACGTGAAGAACCAGTGGTATCTACATCTGCGGAATGTGAAGAACCAGTGGCATCTACATCTGCAGAACGTGAAGAACCAGTGGCATCTACATCTGCAGAACGTGAAGAACCAGTGGCTTCTACATCTGCAGAACATGAAGAACCAGTGGCATCTACATCTGCGTAACGTGAAGAACCAGTGGCATCTACATCTGCAGCACATGAAGAACCAGTGGCATCTACATCTGCAGCACGTGAAGAACCAGTGGCATCTACATCTGCAGAAGGTGAAGAAGCAGTGGCATCTACATGTGCAGAACGTGAAGAACCAATGGCATCTACATCTGCAGAACGTGAAGAACCAGTGGCATATACATCTGCAGAACGTGATGAACCAGTGGCATCTACATCTACAGAACGTGAAGAACCAGTGGCATCTACATCTGCAGAACGTGAAGAACCAGTGGCATCTACATCTGCGGAACATGAAGAACCAGTGGCATCTACATCTGCGGAATGTGAAGAACCAGTGACATCTACATCTGCAGAACGCGAAGAACCAGTGGCATCTACATCTGCAGAACGTGAAGAACCAGTGGCATCTACAGAACGTGAAGAACCAGTGGCATCTACATCTACAGAACGTGAAGAACCAGTGGCATCTACATCTGCAGAACGTGAAGAACCAGTGGCATCTACATCTGCAGAACGTGAAGAACCAGTGGCATCTACATCTGCGGAATGTGAAGAACCAGTGGCATCTACATCTGCAGAACGTGAAGAACCAGTGGCATCTACATCTGCAGAACGTGAAGAACCAGTGGCATCTACATCTGCGAACGTGAAGAACCAGTGGCATCTACATCTGCAGAAGGTGAAGAACCAGTGGCATCTACATCTGCAGAAGGTGAAGAACCAGTGGCATCTACATCTACAGAACGTGAAGAACCAGTGGCATCTACATCTGCAGAACGTGAAGAACCAGTGGCATCTACATCTGCAGAACGTGAAGAACCAGTGGCATCTACATCTGCAGAACGTGAAGAACCAGTGGCATCTACAGAACGTGAAGAACCAGTGGCATCTACATCTGCGGAATGTGAAGAACCAGTGGCATCTACATCTGCAGAACGTGAAGAACCAGTGGCATCTACATCTACAGAACGTGAAGAACCAGTGGCATCTACATCTGCAGAACGTGAAGAACCAGTGGCATCTACATCTGCAGAACGTGAAGAACCAGTGGCATCTACATCTGCAGAAGGTGAAGAACCAGTGGCATCTACATCTGCAGAACGTCGAAGAACCAGTGGCATCTACATCTACAGAACGTGAAGAACCAGTGGCATCTACATCTACAGAACGTGAAGAACCAGTGGCATCTGCAGAACGTGAAGAACCAGTGCATCTACATCTGCGGAACGTGAAGAACCAGTGGCATCTACATCTGCGGAACGTGAAGAACCAGTGGTATCTACATCTGCGGAATGTGAAGAACCAGTGGCATCTACATCTGCAGAACGTGAAGAACCAGTGGCATCTACATCTGCGGAATGTGAAGAACCAGTGGCATCTACATCTGCAGAACGTGAAGAACCAGTGGCATCTACATCTGCAGAACGTGAAGAACCAGTGGCTTCTACATCTGCAGAACATGAAGAACCAGTGGCATCTACATCTGCGTAACGTGACGAACCAGTGGCATCTACATCTGCAGCACATGAAGAACCAGTGGCATCTACATCTGCAGCACATGAAGAACCAGTGGCATTACATCTGCAGCACAGGTGAAGACAGTGGCATCTACATGTGCAGAAGGTGAAGAAGCAAGTGGCATTCTACATGTGCAGAACGTGAAGAACCAATGGCATCTACATCTGCAGAACGTGAAGAACCATTGGCATATACATCTGCAGAACGTGATGAACCAGTGGCATCTACATCTACAAAACGTGAAGAACCAGTGGCATCTACATCTGCCGAACGTGATGAATCAGTGGCATCTACATCTACAGAACGTGAAGAACCAGTGGCATCTACATCTGCGGAACATGAAGAACCAGTGGCATTTACATCTGCAGAACGTGAAGAACCAGTGGCATCTACATCTGCGGAATGTGAAGAACCAGTGACATCTACATCTGCAGAACGCGAAGAACCAGTGGCATCTACATCTGCAGAACGTGAAGAACCAGTGGCATCTACAGAACGTGAAGAACCAGTGGCATCTACATCCACAGAACGTGAAGAACCAGTGGCATCTACATCTGCAGAACGTGAAGAACCAGTGGCATCTACATCTGCAGAAGGTGAACAACCAGTGGCATCTACATCTGCGGAATGTGAAGAACCAGTGGCATCTACATCTGCAGAACGTGAAGAACCAGTGGCATCTACATCTGCGGAACGTGAAGAACCAGTGGCATCTACATCTGCAGAACGCGAAGAACCAGTGGCATCTACAACTACAGAACGTGAAGACCCAGTGGCATCTACATCTACAGAACGTGAAGAACCAGTGGCATCTGCAGAACGTGAAGAACCAGTGGCATCTACATCTGCAGAACGCGAAGAACCAGTGGCATCTACATCTACAGAACGTGAAGAACCAGTGGCATCTACATCTGCAGAACGTGAAGAACCAGTGGCATCTGCAGAACGTGAAGAACCAGTGGCATCTACATCTGCAGAACGCGAAGAACCAGTGGCATCTACATCTACAGAACGTGAAGAACCAGTGGCATCTACATCTACAGAACGTGAAGAACCAGTGGCATCTGCAGAACGTGAAGAACCAGTGGCATCTACATCTGCAGAACGTGAAGAACCAGTGGCATCTGCAGAACGTGAAGAACCAGTGGCATCTACATCTGCAGAACGCGAAGAACCAGTGGCATCTACATCTACAGAACGTGAAGAACCAGTGGCATCTACATCTACAGAACGTGAAGAACCAGTGGCATCTGCAGAACGTGAAGAACCAGTGGCATCTACATCTGCAGAACGTGAAGAACCAGTGGCATCTGCAGAACGTGAAGAACCAGTGGCATCTACATCTGCGGAACGTGAAGAACCAGTGGTATCTACATCTGCGGAATGTGAAGAACCAGTGGCATCTACATCTGCAGAACGTGAAGAACCAGTGGCATCTGCAGAACGTGAAGAACCAGTGGCATCTACATCTGTGGAACGTGAAGAACCAGTGGCATCTACATCTGCGGAACGTGAAGAACCAGTGGCATCTACATCTGCAGAACGCAAAGAACCAGTGGCATCTACATCTGCAGAACATGAAGAACCAGTGGCATCTACATTTGCAGAACATGAAGAACCAGTGGCATCTACATCTGCAGAACGCTAAGAACCAGTGGCATCTACATCTGCAAAACGTGAAGAACCAGTGGCATCTACATCTGCAGAACGTGAAGAACCAGTGGCATCTACAGAACATGAAGAACCAGTGGCATCTACATCTACAAAACATGAAGAACCAGTGGCATCTACATCTACAAAACATGAAGAACCAGTGGCATCTACATCTACATGAAGAACCAGTGGCATCTACAGAACATGAAGAACCAGTGGCATCTACAGAACATGAAGAACCAGTGGCATCTACATTTGCAGGAGATTATACAACAGCGACAGACCTCTGGAACCTAACTCCTTCGTAAGTAGCGGAGACCCTGTAAATGTGTTTGTTGGGTGAGAGCGCCTAAGGGTGAACGTCTTGTTAATCCGGTGTTGCTGGTTAGTGCAGCGGTTAGCGCTACGCTGCGCTATGAACCCGGCAACGATTATTTTAACCGGTCCCAGGCTTCCCCTAGGTTGACTCAGCCTCAAATGAGTACCTGGTGCGGTGCGCGGTAAACATCGCCACCGGGTAGATAAAGGCGGCCGTCATAGGTGCTCGCTAACGGCACTTGCCCCTACGGTGTGTGAAGGCTACACGGGGGGTCTTTGTCTTTGTGTGTGCCGCTGTAGGTGTCCCCGTCGTGGTACTGCGCCCCGGAGCTGCTGCTGCGGGTGACCTGCGGCCCGGCCGCCGACCTGTGGAGCGTCGGCTGCATCTTAGCTGAGATGTTTACACGCAGGTGCTCCTTGAGTACCGCCACCCGCACACCCACACACCTAGCAACCCACACACCTAGCAACCCACCCACCTAGCAACCCACCCACTCACCTAGCAACCCACACACCTAGCAACCCACACACCTAGCAACCCACACACCTAGCAACCCACCCACTCACCTAGCAACCCACCCACCTAGCAACCCAGCCACCCACCTAGCAACCCACCCACCCACACACCCAGCCACCCACCCACCTAGCAACCCACCCACCCACCTAGCAACCCACCCACCCACCTAGCAACCCACCCACCCACCTAGCAACCCACCCACCCACACACCCAGCCACCCACCCACCTAGCAACCCACCCACCCACCTAGCAACCCACCCACCCACCTAGCAACCCACCCACCAACCCACCTAGCAACCCACACACCCACCCACCTAGCATCCCACCCACCCACCTAGCAACCCACCCACCCACCTAGCAAACCACCCACCAACCCACCAAACCACCCAGCCAGCCACCCACTCAACAACCCACCCACCGATCCACCCACCAACCCACCAAACCACCCACCAACCCACTCAACAACCCACCCACCAACCCACGCAATGTCACCACAGGCCTGGCAGGGTGGCGTCGCCACGGCGCCCGTGCCAGGATAGGTGCGCGTTACGGAGCGCGTGAAGGTCAAGGGACAGACTCCGGCAGATGCCCCTGTGGGTCCACCTCTCCCCCATTACATCGGTGTTGTTATGATGATGATGATGATGACGTGTTATTATTCTCAGCGATGTCGCATCAGGTGACCTCCTTGTCTCTCCTCAACGCAGGCCTCTCTTCCCCGGAGGCTCCGATGTCGATCAGCTGGCGAAGATATTCGGGTGAGTTGCTCGTGGACGAGCGTGCCGTGGGGAGCGGCGCGGGGGCCAATAGACGCCATCTCACTTGTTAGCGGCGAGCAACGTGGGGTGGGGGAGGGGGGAGGGGGGAGGAGGAGGAGGGGGAAGGGGGAGAACGAGGGGGGGAGGAGGAGGGGGGTGAGGGGGAGGAGGAGGGGGAAGGGGGAGGGGGAAGGGGGAGGAGAAGGAGGAGGAGGAGAGAGGGAAGGGGCAGGAGTATTTGGCTGCTGATGTCAATTCCACAACAGCCACTTCGTTGCGCAATCATTTATGAAATTGGGTTGATAGTCAACAGCCGAATTCTCACCGTCACCCCCCCTACCCCCCCGTGGCCCCCGTGGCCCAGTCTTCTGGGCGTGCCGAGCCTGGAGGAGTGGCCGCTCGGAGCCTCCCTGCCGCACGGCGCTTTTGCCGGCCTCCGCGCTGCCGTTCCCCCGCGGGCTCTGGCTGACTCCACGCCGGAGGTCGGGCCGGAGGTCGCGCCGGACAACCAGAATTTGGCGATGGCGCTGATGCTGGTGAGACGCGGGCGGATTGTACGCGGCGGCAATTGTCGCGGCGGTCGAACGACGCGTTGTTCAGATGCGTGTCCGTACGGGGGTTACCGTCAAGCGGGCAATAACGCATCGTGTCTCTGTGTGTCTCTGTGTCTCTGTGTGTCTCTCTGTGTGTCTCTGTGTCTCTCTGTGTGTCTCTGTGTCTCTCTGTGTCTCTCTGTGTCTCTCGTCTCGTGTCTCTGTGTCTCTCGTCTCGTGTCTCTGTGTCTCTCGTCTCGTGTCTCTGTGTCTCTCTGTGTCTCTGTGTGTCTCTGTGTCTCTCTGTGTCTCTCTGTGTCTCTCTGTGTCTCTCGTCTCGTGTCTCTGTGTCTCTCTTCTCGTGTCTCTGTGTCTCTCTGTGTCTCTCTGTGTCTCTGTGTCTCTCTGTGTCTCTCTGTGTCTCTGTGTGTCTCTCTGTGTCTCTGTGTCTCTCTGTGTCTCTGTGTCTCTCTGTGTCTCTCTGTGTCTCTGTGCCTATGTGTCTCGTGTCTCTCTGTGTCTCGTGTCTCTGTGTCTCTCTGTGTCTCGTGTCTCTCTGTGTCTCGTGTCTCTGTGTCTCTCTGTGTCTCTCTGTGTCTCGTGTCTCTCTGTGTGTCTGTGTCTCTCTGTGTCTCTCTGTGTGTCTGTGTCTCTCTGTGTCTCTCCGTGTCTCTCTGTCTCTATGTCTCTGTGTCTCTCTGTGTCTCTCTGTGTTTCTCTGTGTCTCTCCGCGCCCTCCGCACGCACGGCCGTGCCTCCCGCAGGACCTGCTGACCTTCAGCCCCCGCAAGCGCATCTCCGCGTCTGTCGCCCTGTACCATCCGTACTTCTCTGAGGCCGCAGACGTGGCCATGGGCGAGGGTACGGCCATAAGCGAGGGTGCGGCCACGGGCGAGGGCGAGGCCTAAGGAGTAGGCCCCGGGGCGAGGCCTAAGGAGTAGGCCCCGGGGCGAGGCCTAAGGAGTAGGCCCCGGGGCGAGGCCTAAGGAGTGGGCCCCGGGCCGAGGCCTAAGGAGTGGGCCCCGGGGCGAGGCCTAAGGAGTGGGCCACTGGGCGAGGCCTAAGGAGTGGGCCCCAGGGCGAGGCCTAAGGAGTCGGCCCCAGGACGAGGCCTAAGGAGTAGGCCCCGGGCAGCAAGGCCGAGGGAGTTTGCGTCGTTTTTCGTTGGTCGCTTGTGTTGCGCCCGAAACGTTGCGATTTGATTTGTTTTAATGTTTCACCGACGTGACTTCACCAAATAAAACCAAGGAGTAATAAAAGTGAACTCTGAAGCAGCAAAAGAAAAGTGAAGTACCTTTTTGTTGTCGTCGTGTTGTTGTTTTCACAAGTGTTGCAGTGGGCGACTTATTAAGAGCACGCCGTTACGTAGCGCAACTACGCACAGGCGATCTGTATTGATTGTATAATGCTCTCGACTTCTGGGTCAGTCATCATATATCTGTGTGACAGCGTCGCAGCCATGTGCGCACTGACACGGCCATATGACGATTGAGTATAAACCAGAGGTCGCAATCGGGTACCCGATACCCGTACCCTACACGATACCTGGCCGGGTACGGGTAGGGTACGGGTATCGGGTAGGGTACTGGTACCCGTTTGCGACCCTGGTGCGGCCGGGTACGGGTAAGGAATCACAACCCGTTTGCGACCTCTGGTATAAACGAACTCACGTGGATACATGTCCCACACAGGGCCTGAACATTGTATCACAAGGGGTCGTTCATTCACGGTTCAATGACAGCAATACAATTTTAGCCGTTATTAAAACGGTGCTTATACACACGTGTACAGGATTTCATGTTGTCCTGTTGCACGTTCTATCTGGCCAAGCAGCACTGGGAAAAGAACATCTGACTCACAAGTTGTGGGTGCCATGAGTCACAATCCCAGGTGGGTGCCAGGTGACATGAGGACCTCATTATGGGATGTCAACAATGGATGTCCTGTGAAGAATGTTTTAAGCCCCTTTTTGTAAATCCACCGTTGAAGGCCTCCTGATACCATGTTGAGCATCCATAAAGGTTGAATGAGTTTGACATTTTACTGGTAGGAACCTCTGGTTACACCAGCCCACACGGGATTATTGTGTCCGTCGTGCAGGGAGGGGCTGGGTGGGGAGCGGCTGGGTGGGGAGGGGCTGGGTAGGGAGGGGCTGGGTGGGGTGGGGCTGGGTGGAGGGTGGGGTTGGTGGGGCTGGGTGGGGGGTGGGAGGGGTGGGGCTGGGTGGGGGGTGGGAGGGGTGGGGCTGGGTGGGGAGGGGCTGGTCACCCCGTGGTGCCCTTATAAAACTCAACGTTTCACCTACTCACGCCGCTCTCTCTCCGCTCTCTCCCCGCTCTCTCTCCGCTCTCTCCCCGCTCTCTCTCCGCTCTCTCTCCGTGCTCTCCGTCCACACCGTCTCTCTCTCTTTGTTGTTGCCACTCGCAGGAGGAGCGCAGGAAGCAGACGCGTCGGGACGTGGGCTGCCGTGGCTCATCATCATCCTTAACCTCCTCCTCGTTGTCGTCCCCCCCCTCTTCCTCGTCTTCTGCGTTTGGGCGCTTCGTCACGTTTGCTCGAGAGAGCCGCGAGAGGTCGCGATCATGGCCAGCGAGCGAAGATGCTGACCGCACGGCAGCGCTGCTGCTGCTGCGGCAGCAGCAGCAGCACAGATCCCAGTGAGCGCCCACCGGCCGCTGGGCGCGTTGTGCGATCACTGACGAGGTGGCGGCGGCGGTGGTGGTGATGGTGGTGGCGGTGGTGGTGGTAGTGGGGTGATGGTGGTGGTGGCGGCGGTGGTGGTGGTGATGGTGGTGGTGGTCGCAGTGGTGGCGGTGGTTGTGGTGGTGGTTGTGGTTGTGGTGGTGGTTGTGGTGGTGGTGGTGGCGGTGGTGGTGGTGATGGTGGTGGTGGCGGTGGTGGTGGTGATGGTGGTGGTGGCGGTGGTGGTGGTGAAGGTGGCGGTGGTGGTGGCGGTGGTGGTGGTTGTGGTGGTGGTGGTTGTGGTGGTGGTGGTTGTGGTTGTGGTGGTGGTGGTGGTGGTTGTGGTGGTTGTGGTTGTGATGTGCGTTGCATTAGCACTGCACTGAGATTGACGTTCCACAGTGGTCTATAGTAAAGGCTGTCACGAGTTCAATCTGCCTCGTGATTCACAATGCCATTTACGCATGCACTTTTAAAACATTAGATTGACAACTCATTTGTTTAGAAGTGAGTTTTGTGTTTAGTTTGGTGTCGTTCCCTCTCACCGCCGATGAGTGCGGTTGGCTACGTACGCTGCGAAACAAGTTCAACACGCTGCACACGATGTACACATCTTTAGCAGGCCACTGGAACCGGCTTGTCTCTCATTATCTCTCGCTGTGCTGTATCCGTTCATGTCTGCATCTCTCTCTGTCAGCATGCTTGGCCATACATCTGCAGTGGGCAGAACGGAGAGCGAGACTTCTTTAGAGGCAACACGTTTATTATAACAACGTGACCCTAACACGAAGGGGTAACGGCCCCTTCCACTCGATACTCGACGTAGGTCACGGCTTTGGGTCTTCAAGTACTACACGACAACAGCCAGCCGGACACGCTCAGGGCTCCTCCGGCTTGTATAGTCAGTCCCGGCTCTGGAGCAGACCGGTGGACACGGCAGCCAAAGGAGAGAATTCCACCCCGCGAAGACGTCCAAGAGAGAGATGGAGCGATTAGCTCGGCTCGTGTGCAGGCGATGGATTCTGACGACATCCTAGGACTGAGAGTGGGGGTTGGGACTTCATACAGCAGTGGGTAGACAATTGCTGGTCACGTGGCGATGTACTACGTGAGCTTGCATTGTTTGCACAGGGAGGCATTCTTCCAGACACGACCGACAAAACGATTGTTTAATTGTCAAGAGCTGGAACATCTTGCCAAGAGCTGGAACATCTTGTCAAGAGCTGGAACATCTTGCCAAGAGCTGGAACATCTTGTCAAGAGCTGGAACATCTTGTCAAGAGCTGGAACATCTTGCCAAGAGCTGGAACATCTTGTCAAGAGCTGGAACATCTTGTCAAGAGCTGGAACATCTTGTCAAGAGCTGGAACATCTTGCCAAGAGCTGGAACATCTTGTCAAGAGCTGGAACATCTTGCCAAGAGCTGGAACATCTTGTCAAGAGCTGGAACATCTTGCCAAGAGATGGAACATCTTGTCAAGAGCTGGAACATCTTGCCAAGAGCTGGAACATCTTGTCAAGAGCTGGAACATCTTGTCAAGAGCTGGAACATCTTGCCAAGAGCTGGAACATCTTGCCAAGAGCTGGAACATCTTGCCAAGAGCTGGAACATCTTGCCAAGAGCTGGAACATCTTGTCAAGAGCTGGAACATCTTGCCAAGAGCTGGAACATCTTGCCAAGAGCTAGAACATCTTGTCAAGAGCTGGAACATCTTGCCAAGAGCTGGAACATCTTACCAAGAGCTGGAACATCTTGTCAAGAGCTGGAACATCTTGTCAAGAGCTGGAACATCTTGCCAAGAGCTGGAACATCTTGCCAAGAGCTGGAACATCTTGCCAAGAGCTGGAACATATTGTCAAGAGCTGGAACATCTTGTCAAGAGCTGGAACATCTTGTCAAGAGCTGGAACATCTTGCCAAGAGCTGGAACATCTTGCCAAGAGCTGGAACATCTTGCCAAGAGCTGGAACATCTTGTCAAGAGATGGAACATCTTGTCAAGAGCTGGAACATCTTGCCAAGAGCTGGAACATCTTGCCAAGAGCTGACACATCTTGTCAAGAGCTGGAACATCTTGCCAAGAGCTGGAACATCTTGCCAAGAGCTGGAACATCTTGCCAAGAGCTGGAACATCTTGCCAAGAGCTGGAACATCTTGCCAAGAGCTGACACATCTTGTCAAGAGCTGGAACATCTTGCCAAGAGCTGGAACATCTTGTCAAGAGCTGGAACATCTTGCCAAGAGCTGGAACATCTTGTCAAGAGCTGACACATCTTGCCAAGAGCTGGAACATCTAGCCAAGAGCTGGAACATCTTGCCAAGAGCTGGAACATATTGTCAAGAGCTGACACATCTTGTCAAGAGCTGGAACATCTTGCCAAGAGCTGGAACATCTTGCCAAGAGCTGGAACATCTTGCCAAGAGCTGGAACATCTTGTCAAGAGCTGACACATCTTGTCAAGAGCTGGAACATCTTGCCAAGAGCTGGAACATCTTGCCAAGAGCTGGAACATCTTGTCAAGAGCTGGAACATCTTGCCAAGAGCTGGAACATCTTGCCAAGAGCTGGAACATCTTGTCAAGAGCTGACACATCTTGCCAAGAGCTGGAACATCTTGCCAAGAGCTGGAACATCTTGTCAAGAGCTGGAACATCTTGCCAAGAGCTGGAACATCTTGTCAAGAGCTGACACATCTTGTCAAGAGCTGGAACATCTAGCCAAGAGCTGGAACATCTTGCCAAGAGCTGGAACATCTTTTCAAGAGCTGGAACATCTTGTCAAGAGCTGACACATCTTGTCAAGAGCTGGAACATCTTGTCAAGAGCTGGAACATCTTGTCAAGAGCTGGAACATCTTGCAAGAGCTGGCCAAGAGCGAACTCTTGTCAAGAGCTGGAACATCTTGTCCAAGAGCTGGAACATCTTGTCAAGAGCTGGAACATCTGTCAAGAGCTGGAACATCTTGTCAAGAGCTGGAACATCTTGCCAAGAGCTGGAACATCTTGTCAAGAGCTGGAACATCTTGTCAAGAGCTGGAACATCTTGTCAAGAGCTGGAACATCTTGTCAAGAGCTGGAACATCTTGTCAAGAGCTGGAACATCTTGCAAGAGCTGGAACATCTTGTCCAAGAGCTGGAACATCTTGCCAAGAGCTGGAACATCTTGTCAAGAGCTGGAACATCTTGCCAAGAGCTGGAACATCTTGTCAAGAGCTGGAACATCTTGCCAAGAGCTGGAACATCTTGTCAAGAGCTGGAACATCTTGTCAAGAGCTGGAACATCTTGTCCAAGAGCTGGAACATCTTGCCAAGAGCTGGAACATCTTGTCAAGAGCTGGAACATCTTGCAAGAGCTGGAACATCTTGTCAAGAGCTGAACATCTTGCCAGAGCTGGAACATCTTGTCAAGAGCTGGAACCATCTTGTCAAGAGCTGGAACATCTTGCCAAGAGCTGGAACATCTTGCAAGAGCTGGAACATCTTGTCAAGAGCTGGAACATCTTGTCAAGAGCTGGAACATCTTGCAAGAGCTGGAACATCTTGTCAAGAGCTGGAACATCTTGCCAAGAGCTGGAACATCTTGTCAAGAGCTGGAACATCTTGTCAAGAGCTGGAACATCTTGTCAAGAGCTGGAACATCTTGTCCAAGAGCTGGAACATCTGTCCAAGAGCTGGAACATCTTGCAAGAGCTGGAACATCTTGTCCAAGAGCTGGAACATCTTGTCAAGAGCTGGAACATCTTGTCAAGAGCTGGAACATCTTGTCAAGAGCTGGAACATCTTGTCAAGAGCTGGAACATCTTGTCAAGAGCTGGAACATCTTGCCAAGAGCTGGAACATCTTGTCCAAGAGCTGGAACATCTTGTCAAGAGCTGGAACATCTTGTCAAGAGCTGGAACATCTTGTCAAGAGCTGGAACATCTTGCCAAGAGCTGGAACATCTTGTCAAGAGCTGGAACATCTTGTCAAGAGCTGGAACATCTTGCCAAGAGCTGGAACATCTTGTCAAGAGCTGGAACATCTTGTCAAGAGCTGGAACATCTTGTCCAGAGCTGGAACATCTTGTCAAGAGCTGGAACATCTTGCCAAGAGCTGGAACATCTTGTCCAAGAGCTGGAAACATCTGTCAAGAGCTGGAACATCTTGTCCAAGAGCTGGAACATCTTGTCAAGAGCTGGAACATCTTGTCCAAGAGCTGGAACATCTTGTCCAAGAGCTGGAACATCTTTGCCAAGAGCTGGAACATCTTGTCCAAGAGCTGGAACATCTTGTCAAGAGCTGGAACATCTTGCCAAGAGCTGGAACATCTTGTCAAGGCTGGAACATCTTGTCAAGAGCTGGAACATCTTGTCAAGAGCTGGAACATCTTGTCAAGAGCTGGAACATCTTGTCAAGAGCTGGAACATCTTGCCAAGAGCTGGAACATCTTGCCAAGAGCTGGAACATCTTGTCAAGAGCTGGAACATCTTGTCAAGAGCTGGAACATCTTGTCAAGAGCTGGAAACATCTTGCCAGAGCTGGAACATCTTGTCAAGAGCTGGAACATCTTGGCCAAGAGCTGGAACATCTTGCCAAGAGCTGGAACATCTTGTCAAGAGCTGGAACATCTTGTCAAGAGCTGGAACATCTTGTCCAAGAGCTGGAACATCTTGTCAAGAGCTGAACTCTTGTCCAAGAGCTGGAACATCTTGTCAAGAGCTGGAACATCTTGCCAGAGCTGGAACATCTTGTCAAGAGCTGGACACATCTTGTCAAGAGCTGGAACATCTTGTCAAGAGCTGGAACATCTTGCCAAGAGCTGGAACATCTTGTCAAGAGCTGGAACATCTTGTCAAGAGCTGGAACATCTTGCAAGAGCTGGAACTCTTGCAAGAGCTGGAACATCTTGTCAAGAGCTGGAACATCTTGCCAAGAGCTGAACATCTTGTCAAGAGCTGGAACATCTTGTCAAGAGCTGGAACATCTTGCCAAGAGCTGGACATCTTGTCCAAGAGCTGGAACATCTTGTCAAGAGCTGGAACATCTTGTCAAGAGCTGGAACATCTTGTCAAGAGCTGGAACATCTTGTCAAGAGCTGGAACAATCTTGTCAAGAGCTGGAACATCTTGCCAAGAGCTGGAACATCTTGTCAAGAGCTGGAACATCTTGCCAAGAGCTGGAACATCTTGCCAAGAGCTGGAACATCTTGCCAAGAGCTGGAACATCTTGTCAAGAGCTGGAACATCTTGTCAAGAGCTGGAACATCTTGTCAAGAGGCTGGAACATCTTGCCAAGAGCTGGAACATCTTGTCAAGAGCTGGAACATCTTCAAGAGCTGGAACATCTTGCCAAGAGCTGGAACATCTTGCCAAGAGCTGGAACATCTTGTCAAGAGCTGGACACATCTTGTCAAGAGCTGGAACATCTTGTCAAGAGCTGGAACATCTTGTCAAGAGCTGGAACATCTTGCCAAGAGCTGGAACATCTTGCAAGAGCTGGAACATCTTGTCAAGAGCTGGAACATCTTGTCAAGAGCTGGAACATCTTGTCAAGAGCTGGAACATCTTGTCAAGAGCTGGAACATCTTGTCAAGAGCTGGAACATCTTGTCAAGAGCTGGAACATCTTGTCAAGAGCTGGACACATCTTGCCAAGAGCTGGAACATCTTGTCAAGAGCTGGAACATCTTGTCAAGAGCTGGAACATCTTGTCAAGAGCTGGAACATCTTGTCAAGAGCTGACACATCTTGTCAAGAGCTGGAACATCTTGCCAAGAGCTGGAACATCTTGCCAAGAGCTGGAACATCTTGTCAAGAGCTGGAACATCTTGTCAAGAGCTGGAACATCTTGCCAAGAGCTGGAACATCTTGTCAAGAGCTGGAACATCTTGTCAAGAGCTGGAACATCTTGTCCAAGAGCTGGAACATCTTGTCAAGAGCTGGAACATCTTGCCAAGAGCTGGAACATCTTGTCAAGAGCTGGAACATCTTGTCCAAGAGCTGGAACATCTTGCCAAGAGCTGGAACATCTTGTCAAGAGCTGGAACATCTTGCCAAGAGCTGGAACATCTTGTCAAGAGCTGGAACATCTTGCCAAGAGCTGGAACATCTTGCCAAGAGCTGGAACATCTTGTCAAGAGCTGGAACATCTTGTCAAGAGCTGGAACATCTTGCCAAGAGCTGGAACATCTTGTCAAGAGCTGGAACATCTTGTCAAGAGCTGGAACATCTTGTCAAGAGCTGGAACATCTTGCCAAGAGCTGGAACATCTTGCCAAGAGCTGGAACATCTTGTCAAGAGCTGGAACATCTTGTCAAGAGCTGGAACATCTTGTCAAGAGCTGGAACATCTTGTCCAAGAGCTGGAACCATCTTGTCAAGAGCTGGAACATCTTGCCAAGAGCTGGAAACATCTTGCCAAGAGCTGGAACATCTTGCCAAGAGCTGGAACATCTTGCCAAGAGCTGAACTCTTGTCAAGAGCTGGAACCTCTTGCCAAGAGCTGGAACATCTTGTCAGAGCTGGAACATCTGTCAAGAGCTGAACATCTGCCACGACGCTGGAACATCTTGCAAGAGCTGGAACATCTTGCCAAGAGCTGGAACATCTTTCAAGAGCTGGAAGCATCTTGTCAAGAGCTGGCACATCTTGCCAAGAGCTGGAACATCTTGCCAAGAGCTGGAAACATCTTGTCCAAGAGCTGGAACATCCCTTTCAAGAGCTGGAACATTCTTGTCCAAGAGCTGGAAACATCTTGTCCAAGAGCTGGAACAGTCTTGCCAAGAGCTGGAACAATCTTGTCAAGAGCTGGAACATCTTGCCAGAGCTGGAACATCTTGTCAAGAGCTGAACATCTTGGCCAAGAGCTGGAACATCTTGCCAAGAGCTGGAACATCTTGCCAAGAGCTGGAACATCTTGTCAAGAGCTGGACAACATCTTGTCAGAGCTGGAACATCTGGCCAAGAGCTGGAACATCTTGCCAGAGCTGAACATGTCAAGAGCTGGAACATCTTGTCCAGAGCGTGGACAACATCTTGCCAAGACTGGAACATCTTGCCAAGAGCTGGAACATCTTGTCAAGAGCTGGAACATCTTGTCAAGAGCTGGAACATCTTGCCAAGAGCTGGAACATCTTGCCAAGAGCTGGAACATCTTGTCAAGAGCTGGAACATCTTGTCAAGAGCTGGAACATCTTGTCAAGAGCTGGAACATCTTGCAAGAGCTGGAACATCTTGCCAAGAGCTGGAACATCTTGTCAAGAGCTGGAACATCTTGTCAAGAGCTGGAACATCTTGCCAAGAGCTGGAACATCTTGCACGAGCTGGAACATCTTGTCAAGAGCTGGAACATCTTGCAAGAGCTGGAACATCCTTGCCAAGAGCTGGAACATCTTGTCCAGAGCTGGAACATCTTGTCAAGAGCTGGAACATCTGCCAAGAGCTGGAACATCTTGCCAAGAGCTGGAACATCTTGTCAAGAGCTGACACATCTTGTCAAGAGCTGGAACATCTTGTCCAAGAGCTGGAACATCTTGCCAAGAGCTGGAACATCTTGCCAAGAGCTGGAACATCTTGTCAAGAGCTGGAACATCTTGTCAAGAGCTGGAACATCTTGTCAAGAGCTGGAACATCTTGTCAAGAGCTGGAACATCTTGTCAAGAGCTGGAACATCTTGCCAAGAGCTGGAACATCTTGTCAAGAGCTGGAACATCTTGCCAAGAGCTGGAACATCTTGTCAAGAGCTGGAACATCTTGCCAAGAGCTGGAACATCTTGTCAAGAGCTGGAACATCTTGCCAAGAGCTGGACCATCTTGTCAAGAGCTGGAACATCTTGTCAAGAGCTGGAACATCTGTCAAGAGCTGGAACATCTTGTCCAAGAGCTGGAACATCTTGTCAAGAGCTGGAACATCTTGTCAAGAGCTGGACATCTTGTCAAGATGGAACATCTGCCAAGAGCGAACATCTTGCCAAGAGCTGGAACATCTTGTCAAGAGCTGGAACATCTTGCAAGAGCTGGACATCTTGTCAAGAGCTGGAACATCTTGTCAAGAGCTGGAACATCTTGCCAAGAGCTGGAACATCTTGTCAAGAGCTGGAACATCTTGCCAAGAGCTGGAACATCTTGTCAAGAGCTGGAACATCTTGTCAAGAGCTGGAACATCTTGCCAAGAGCTGGAACATCTGTCAAGAGCTGGAACATCTTGTCAAGAGCTGGAACATCTTGTCAAGAGCTGGAACATCTGCCAAGAGCTGGAACATCTGTCAAGAGCTGGAAACTCTTGTCAAGAGCTGGAACATCTTGTCCAAGAGCTGGAACATCTTGTCAAGAGCTGGAACATCTTGCCAAGAGCTGGAACATCTTGCCAAGAGCTGGAACATCTTGTCAAGAGCTGGAACCATCTGTCAAGAGCTGGAACATCTTGCCAAGAGCTGGAACATCTTGTCAAGAGCTGGAACATCTTGCCAAGAGCTGGAACATCTTGCAAGAGCTGGAACATATTGTCAAGAGCTGGAACATCTTGTCCAAGAGCTGGAACATCTTGTCAAGAGCTGGAACATCTTGTCCAAGAGCTGGAACATCTTGCCAAGAGCTGGAACATCTTGTCCAAGAGCTGGAACATCTTGTCAAGAGCTGGAACATCTTGCCAAGAGCTGGAACATCTTGCCAAGAGCTGGAACATCTTGTCAAGAGCTGGAACATCTTGTCCAAGAGCTGGAAACATCTTGCCAAGAGCTGGAACATCTTGGCCAAGAGCTGGAACATCTTGCCAAGAGCTGGAACATCTTGTCAAGAGCTGGAACATCTTGCCAAGAGCTGGAACATCTTGCCAAGAGCTGGAACATCTTGTCCAAGAGCTGGAACATATTGCCAGAGCTGGAACATCTTGTCAAGAGCTGGCACATCTTGTCAAGAGCTGGAACATCTTGCCAAGAGCTGGAAACTCTTGCCAAGAGCTGGAACATCTTGCCAAGAGCTGGAACATCTTGTCAAGAGCTGGAACATCTTGTCAAGAGCTGGAACATCTTGCCAAGAGCTGGAACATCTTGCCAAGAGCTGGAACATCTTGTCAAGAGATGGAACATCTTGTCAAGAGCTGGAACATCTTGCCAAGAGCTGGAACATCTTGCCAAGAGCTGACACATCTTGTCAAGAGCTGGAACATCTTGCCAAGAGCTGGAACATCTTGCCAAGAGCTGGAACATCTTGCCAAGAGCTGGAACATCTTGCAAGAGCTGGAACATCTTGCCAAGAGCTGAACATCTTGTCAAGAGCTGGAACATCTTGCCAAGAGCTGGAACATCTTGTCAAGAGCTGGAACATCTGCCAAGAGCTGGAACATCTTGTCAAGAGCTGACACATCTTGCCAAGAGCTGGAACATCTTGTCAAGAGCTGGCACATTGTCAGCTGGAACATCTTGTCAAGAGCTGACACATCTTGCCAAGAGCTGGAACATCTTGCCAAGAGCTGGAACATCTTGTCAAGAGCTGGACACATCTTGTCAAGAGCTGGAACATCTTGCCAAGAGCTGAACATCTTGCCAAGAGCTGGAACATCTTGTCAAGAGCTGGAACATCTTGCCAAGAGCTGGAACATCTTGCCAAGAGCTGAACATCTTGTCAAGAGCTGACACATCTTGCCAAGAGCTGGAACATCTTGCAAGAGCTGGAACATCTTGTCAAGAGCTGGAACATCTTGCCAAGAGCTGGAACATCTTGTCAAGAGCTGACACATCTGTCAAGAGCTGGAACATCTAGCCAAGAGCTGGAACATCTTGCCAAGAGCTGAACATCTTGTCAAGAGCTGGAACATCTTGTCAAGAGCTGACACATCTTGTCAAGAGCTGGAACATCTTGTCAAGAGCTGGGAACATCTTGTCAAGAGCTGGAACATCTTGCCAAGAGCTGGAAACATCTTGTCAAGAGCTGGAACATCTTGCCAAGAGCTGGAACATCTTGCCAAGAGCTGGAACATCTTGCCAAGAGCTGGAACATCTTGTCAAGAGCTGGAACATCTTGTCAAGAGCTGGAACATCTTGTCAAGAGCTGGAACATCTTGTCAAGAGCTGGAACATCTTGTCAAGAGATGGAAACATCTTGCAAGAGCTGGAACATCTTGCCAAGAGCTGGAACATCTTGCCAAGAGCTGACACATCTTGTCAAGAGCTGGAACATCTTGCCAAGAGCTGGAACATCTTGCCAAGAGCTGGAACATCTTGCCAAGAGCTGGAACATCTTGCCAAGAGCTGGAACATCTTGCCAAGAGCTGACACATCTTCGTCAAGAGCTGGAACATCTTGCCAAGAGCTGGAACATCTTGTCAAGAGCTGGAACATCTTGCCAAGAGCTGGAACATCTTGTCAAGAGCTGACACATCTTGCCAAGAGCTGGAACATCTTGCCAAGAGCTGGAACATCTTGTCAAGAGCTGGAACATCTTGCCAAGAGCTGGAACATCTTGCCAAGAGCTGGAACATCTTGTCAAGAGCTGACACATCTTGCCAAGAGCTGGAACATCTTACCAAGAGCTGGAACATCTTGTCAAGAGCTGGAACATCTTGCCAAGAGCTGGAACATCTTGTCAAGAGCTGACACATCTTGTCAAGAGCTGGAACATCTAGCCAAGAGCTGGAACATCTTGCCAAGAGCTGGAACATCTTGTCAAGAGCTGGAACATCTTGTCAAGAGCTGACACATCTTGTCAAGAGCTGGAACATCTTGTCAAGAGCTGGAACATCTTGTCAAGAGCTGACACATCTTGCCAAGAGCTGGAACATCTTGCCAAGAGCTGGAACATCTTGCCAAGAGCTGGAACATCTTGCCAGAGCTGCACTAAGTGCAGAACCGAATGTTAAAGTGACCAGGGGGTTTTGTTGATACTCTACAGTCATTGTTGACTGTAGAGAACATCACAACTGGGTCCACGTGTGCGAGTCTCTACGCACGACGATGGGCCTCTGTGCAAGTCTACGGTGAGCGGGCCGAGACCAGTAGTTCACGACTCTTCCAAACCCAGTAGAATCACGGGCAGATGAGACCCGGGTTTAAACCCTGCCTCTCAGCGGCGCCGGCTGCACGTCTCGAACCCCGCCTGAGCCACCCGGCCTTCTCACAATGCCGCAAAGCTTCCATCGCAGTGGCTGTTGACGACGATGGAGATGGCCGAGTATCCCAGTGTAGGACGACAGAGCTTGGGCGATCGTCTGCGGCTTCTTGCCCCCTCCGTGTCGCCCTCGGAGAGGGGGGCGAGTAGAAATTGCGCGCCTTTATAAACCTACGTGTACGCGATGTTCACGCTTGTGTGTAAGCTGCCAATGAACGTGCACACACAAGAGAGAAAAAACAAGTACTGACAGAAACTTGAACAGGCCGCCGCCTGCGATTAACCAAGTGCATTGACACCATTGGAACCTCATTTGCCAGTAAAAAATATGATAATTGTTTTTTTACCCTTCTATCTGGCTACAAAACTGACACCTTTTTTTACGAGAAGTCATGTTTGCATAGACCACAATACCTGCAGCCATAATGCAAACAAAAAACATAACTCTGATAATGTGTGCACTGTCCTTGAAGTTGATTGACCTGCGCCTTTTGGCGTCATCTGGTTCAACCCATGTGAGACTAGGCTCTAAGGAAAGCTGTCTCGCGTGTTGACCAATCAACTTCAAGGACAGTGCATAACATTATCAGAGTTATGTTTTTGTTTGCATTATGGCTGCAGGTATTGGGGTCTATGCAAACATGACTCCTTGTAAAAAAAGGTGTCAGTTTTGTTGCCAGATAGAAGGGTAAAACACCAAGTGCATAGAGTTAATGATCTCAGCCCGGTCTCCAATGACAGCGCAGCATCATCCTCGAGTGACATTTGGCTCTGCGCTGATCTCCATCACAGCCGAGAATCAGAACATTGCCTCGACCGTCACGTGACCCCCCCAACGTCGCAGAGAGAGCGGGAAAGTGCCGCCCTCTTCTCAGTGTGGCTCAGAGAGGTCACGTGTTGAAGAGGGGACCTCAAGAGGTAGCTTTGCGACATCTGCTCCTGTGGTTCTGTGGGGGTGGGCGGGGTTGGCGATCTCCAACGGGGCAGGATTCCTCCCCCCCCCCCCCCCCCACGAGGATACAGACGGCGACAAACGGAGACAAGAACGCGCTCCGATTAAGGTGCGAACGGGCCGTGTTAGTGAAATGGCAGAAGCCTAAAAACGTACAAACTGCAGCAAGTATCCGGAACAGCAAATATCAACGGCCAAGTGTCCCAAGCATGAACGTCAAACAACAAAAGCCACTTCCAGAACGAGGCGGCTTCAGTGTGCGGCGACTTGACCGAGCACATCGCGTGCGTCAACGGGGAGTGCTGGAGGTCAGCGGCCCAGCGGCGGACCCAAGTTTCACTCGCGACCGTGGCCAACATCAGCGGCAGATGATATTGGTCCTGGGCCTCCCCTAGGTCGGCTCAGCCTTAAAACGAGTTACCTGGTGCGTGGCCGGGCGTGCAGATCGTCACGCCAGCCCCCCCCCATAGCTGCCCCCGTACCATCCTGGACAGGCGCTTGCCAACAGCACAGCCAGTTAACGACTACGGGGGGTTGGTGGGGGGTTGGTGGGGGGGGAGTCGCTGCACACCGCCCCACAACGCCGGTGACACAGGTTCAATTCAGACCATGGCCGCCACCGTTTCACTGATTAGCATCCGAACCTGGCATGGATCACAACCCCCCCCAACCCGCCCCACCCACCTCCCCCCCCCACCCCCCCCAGCCCACCCCCACCCACCCGCCCCCCCACCCACCACCCAACCCGCCCCCCCCCACCCACCCACCACCCAACCCGCCAGCCCCCCACCCACCCACCCCCCACCCCCCCGCCCCCCTAATCACACTGCAGGTCGTTGAGTCGCACGTCGAGGTCGGCAGCGGCCATATTGCCTGCGGCCATCTTGTCTGCGGACACGCTGAGCGAGCCGCCCGTGGCTGGCAGAGCTGCGGGGGGGTGGGGGGTGGAGGGGGTGGGTGGGGGGGAGACACACGGAGAGAAAACAGCGACGGTCAAGCGCACGCACACGGAACACCGCCACTCGCACAAAGACAAAGGTCCCCGTGCAGCCTTCACTAATTGGAGGGGCGAGTGCCGTCAGCGAGCGGCACCTACGAAGGCTGCCGGCGCCGTGGCGCACGAGGGGGGGGCGGGTGGCCAGCACCACGCCCGGCCGCCTTTGTCTCTCCCCCAGTGCTAGCGATGTTCACTACACACCGCACCGGGTACTCGTTTGAGGCCGAGTCGACCTAGGGGAGGGCCCAGGACCGGCTGGGTGGGTGGCTGGGTGGGTGGCTGGGTGGGTGGCTGGGTGGGTGGCTGGGTGGCTGGGTGGCTGGGTGAGTGGGTGGCTGGGTGGGTGGCTAAGTGGGTGGCTGGGTGGCTGGGTGAGTGGGTGGCTGGGTGGGTGGCTGGGTGGGTGGCTGGGTGGCTGGGTGGGTGGGTGGGTGGCTGGGTGGGTGGCTGGGTGGCTGGGTGAGTGGGTGGCTGGGTGGGTGGCTAAGTGGGTGGCTGGGTGGCTGGGTGAGTGGGTGGCTGGGTGGGTGGCTGGGTGGGTGGCTGGGTGGGTGGCTGGGTGGGTGGCTGAGTGGGTGGCTGGGTGGGTGGCTGGGTGGGTGGCTGGGTGGGTGGGTGGCTGGGTGGGTGGCTGAGTGGGTGGGTGGCTGGGTGGGTGGCTGAGTGGGTGGGTGGCTGGGTGGGTGGCTGGGTGGGTGGCTGGGTGGGTGGCTGGGTGAGTCGCGAAATGAAGAAACTCACTCGAGAGTTTGTCCGTGAGGCCGAGTCCCAGCTCGTCCAGCACCTGGCTGACGATGGCATCACTGCATGCACACGCACACAGACACACACACACAGACAACGTACACACACACACAGACACACGCGGAGACAGACACACACACACGCACACACACACGCACACAGACACACACAGACACACACGCACATAGACACACACACGTACACACAAAGATAAAGATCCCCCGTGTAGCCTTAACAGACTGTAGGGGCAAGTGCTGTTAGCGAGCACCTATGAAGGCCGGAACGGTACACGAGGGGGTGGGTGGCCAGCACCACGCCCGACCGCCTTTGTCTCCCCAGTGGCGATGTTTACACACCGCACCAGGTACTCATTTAAGGCTGAGTCGACCTAGGTGAGGCCCAGGAACGGTTCAGATAATCGTCAACGGTGGTGGCCGTGAGGTGTACAGTCTGGAAAGTACCCACGTGGCAAATTTCCAGTGTGTTGCATGTCGGGAAGTACGCTAAACATTTTGAACAGACACACACATACACACAACTTTGCCTTTGATAATTGTTTTTTACCCTTCTATCTGGCAACAAAACTGACACCTTTTTACAAGGAGTCATGTTTGCATAGACTGCAATACCTGCAGTCATAATGCAAACAAAAAACATAACTCTGATAATGTATGCACTGTCCTTGAAGTTGATTGGTCCACACCCGAGACAGCTTTCCTTAGAGCCCAGTCTCACATGGTGTTGGACCAGATGACGCCAAAAGGCGCACAACTCAAAGACAATGCACCGTCAGAGTATGAGAGCTCGCGACTCCCCCCATCACCTCTCCTCCTCCTCCTCGTCGCCCTCATCGCCCACGGCGTCGTCGATGGCGTCGTTCATCACCTCCTCCTTCACGTCCGTGATCTCCGACTGCTCCTCAAACTCCATCATGATCTTGTGGACCTGCGGCAGCGTGAGCTGGGCGGGGTGCGACACGCGCGCCGGCGGAGACGAGTCATCGGTCGTGTAGTGTATAGTGTAGTGTATAGTAGTGTATAGTGTATAGTGTAGTGTATAGTGTAGTGTATAGTGTAGTGTATAGTAGTGTATAGTGTAGTGTATAGTGTAGTGTATAGTGTAGTGTATAGTGTAGTGTATAGTGTAGTGTAGTGTGTAGTGTAGTGTATAGTGTAGTGTGTAGTGTAGTGTATAGTGTAGTGTATAGTAGTGTAGTGTATAGTGTAGTGTATAGTAGTGTAGTGTATAGTAGTGTAGTGTATAGTGTAGTGTATAGTAGTGTAGTGTATAGTGTAGTGTATAGTGTAGTGTATAGTAGTGTAGTGTATAGTGTAGTGTAGTGCCTCCATAGAGCCCAGTGTGTTCACTTACCCACCATTCCCCTGTTAACGACGGGCTGTTGTCGATGGAGTAATATTAATGAATGCATCGATAAACCCCGTTTCTTTTAACACGATGTGTTTATAATGTTGTTAGTATCTTTATGAATTAATATGTTCATTGTTTAAATGTTATAAAGAACTTCTTTTGAAGGGTAACTTTCAATGCCATCGGAACGAATTAAGCCTTTTCGCTTAACCACCAGTTTCACGGAACCAATCACCAACGTGAAGAAGAGAGATTTCACTGTAACAAATGTAACCCAAGTTCAATATTCAAACATAAATAACCATCTTCTTGGTTCTTTCGGTAAAGTCATCACGTAGAATGGAAATAATGAAATAATAAAAATTAAACATAATAAAATACAATTCTCACGACGTTTCGGCCACAACGCAAGCAGCTGTCCTCAGGTGAAGACCAGGTCTGTCAGAAAGACAGCGTCTAAATGAAACACCACCAAGCTTGGCAGCGTATATTTAAGCTGCTGGGTTGGAGGGGGAAGAGCGCCTTGACAAAGGAATTTGCATATCAAGAGGAATTTAGCATATTTAAGATACAATGTTGAAGAATGGCAGTCGAAGAAGCGTCGATGACATTTTTTTAAGTTTTGAAATCCCATCGACGATACTCGTGCCATTTTTGAGTTGCTCCTGTTTGTGTAACGTATCGCTGACCAAATTCTTTTCCGGAAGTACATTTTCAGAGCCAACGAAACGCCCGTAAAATCGCGGTGGTGTTGACGGTGGTCACCCATTAAATTAGCAACCAGGCCCAAAAACCCTGCTTAGCTTCCAGACAGCCAATGAGGTGCGGGCGCATGCCGCAGTGATTTGCTCGCAGGCGTAGAGTCGGCATTTCTTCTTCAACGCATTTATTGTTTCTGCTTCCATTGTCCACACTTTGAGTTGTTCCGTGTTACTTTGGTGACCCGGGTGATCACACGCGCAAAATTCTCGTCTCTGGAGTTGGTAAGACAAAGGCGATTAAGCGCGATTCTAACGCTCGCGAAGCTCCGTGTGTGCGAGGCAGCGGGGCCCAGCACACCTACCTGCTGGTTCATGGCGGCCATGGCCCTGGTGACGCCCTTCATGGCCTGGGCCATCGCGCCGTTGGACTTGAGCGTGTGCATCTTGAGGGACACGGCCTGGATGTTGGCTCGCATCACCATGAACTTCTTGATGTGGCGACGCGTGCGCACCAGGTCCTTGGCCATGATCTTGACGGCGTCCTGCCGCGGGCGAGGGTCAGGGCGGTGGGCTCAGGGCGATGGGGTCAACGGAGCGATAAGAAACGCGACAAGGGAGATGGACACGGGCGATAGAGACGGAGAGAAGGCGAAAGACACAGGCAGGAATAACGAGACACACAGAAACAGCGAGAGAGAGAGATCCACACACGAAGAAAGTAGGACACAGAGACCAAGCCATGGAGAGACAAACACAAAAACAGAAAGATCCACACACGAAGGGCACAAGACACACGACAGAGAGACAGAGCTGAGACAAAAATAGAGACACAGAGAGATATGGGGAAAGAGGCACGTACAGAGAGAGAGAGAGTGTGTCTGTCACATGGAGATGGGCACATTCCATTCCCAAACTCAAAGTTGCCGACCCTTACCCGCCTCCTCCTCCACCCTGCACACGTGTCCCACCCATCACCCTGCACACGTGTCCCACCCATCACCCTGCACACGTGTCCCACCCATCACCCTGCACACGTGTCCCACCCATCACCCTGCACACGTGTCCCACCCATCACCCTGCACACGTGTCCCACCCATCACCCTGCACACGTGTCCCACCCATCACCCTGCACACGTGTCCCACCCATCACCACCTCCCGCTAATCCCGACTCCACCCACAGCGCTTTCCTCCCCACTGCCACGTAGCTTAGCGAGGGCCCATCAAACTATATACCCGTGCTCCCTCACCATGTGGCCGGATTTGGCCATCTTCTTGATCTCAGCGACGATCTTCTTCTCCTGCGTCTGCAGCGTCTGTCTCTCGCGCTCCAGGTCTCTCATGGCGCGCGCGAGGGCTCGCTGGTTCCGCCGCACCATCTGCTCCGGAGTCTTTCTCTTTCCACACAGGCAGTCCATGGCTGGCTGCGACTCTGCAGAAACAACGACGACGCCACAAGGCGCAGTTCAACGACGACGACCACCACGTGGTGGTGACGCGCGCCTGTCACCCGGCAGCGCTGTGGCGAGCGCGGGGCTTGGCCTGGTCGCACACATGTCGTGACAGTCTCGTCGCTTGGACGCCGAGGAGCCGTGCCCTGCACGGCCAGGAGAGGGCGCTGCAGCGAGCGTGGACTCCTGACAGTGTCCGTGTGTGTGGCGGAGATCGGTGACCCCCCCATTCATCGCACCACTCCCAAATGTAAACGCTCGTGACGGTGTGCAGGACGTGGGTTCGAATCCCGATCCTGACGCCCGTAGAGTTGGAGTTTGTCAGCTCTCCCCACCACCACCACCCCCCACCACCCCCACCACCACCCCCACCACAACCCCCCCCACCACCACCCCCCCCCACAACCCTCACCACAACCCTCACCACCCCCCCACCACCACCCCCACCACAACCCACACCACCCCCACCACAACCCTCACCACAACCCCCACCACCCCCACCACCACAACCCCCACCACAATCCTCACCACAACCCCCACCACCCCCACCCCACCACCCACCAGGGGTGGGACAAAGTCATTGTTATGCAAGTCCAAGTCGAGTCTGAAGTCATCAAATTCATGACTCGAGTCTGACTCGAGTCCAAGTCACATGACTCGAGTCCACGCCTCTGCCACCCACCCCCACCACCCCCCCCCACCACCCCCCCACCACCACCCCCCCACCACCACCCCCACCACAACCCCCACCACAACCCCCACCACAACCCTCACCACAACCCCCACCCCCCACCACCACCCCCACCACAACCCCCCCACCACAACCCCCACCACCACCACCCCGCGTCAAGATGACAACAACAACAAGCAGCAACGTTTAGACAAAACATAAACCACAACAAGTCGTCTTGTGAGCCATGTAAGCGCGTAACAACGACTGCTTCATCACTCAAAGCTGCTCTAGAGGAGTTGTACACCCCGAGCTGTCGCTGCTGTTCAGTGGCCTCAAATACAACGTGTCGCTCCGGATGATCGCTACAAAGTGTGACCTGTCTTCTTGGTTCTTTCGGTAAAGTCACGTAGAAAGGAAGCAATAAAATAATAAAAATAAAACATCGTAAAATAATTCTCACGACGTTTCGGCCACAACGCAAGCAGCCGTCCTCAGGTGAAAACCAGGTCTGTCGGGGAGACAGCGTCTGTGTGCTGTTTCATTCAGACGCTGTCTCCCCGACAGACCTGGTCTTCACCTGAGGACGGCTGCTTGCGTTGTGGCCGAAACGTCGTGAGAATTATTTTATTGTTTTATTTTCATTATTTTATTATTTCCCTTCTACGTGACTTTACCGAAAGAACCAAGAAGATGAATCCCTGCAGTCACGAAAGCTTTAAATCGAAGTATGACCTGTGTTTTGATTTAGTGCGCTGATCTTAAAGGTGCGTTGAGAAATTATAATTCTGCGACTGATGCTCCTGCTGCTGCTGCTGTAGTGGAGAGACTCGTGCAGCAGCAGCAGCTGTGGCTGCAGGTTCTGCTGGTACGTGTTGTTTATGAAGTTTATTGTGAAAACTCCGTCACAGTTCCTATGATCA
Source organism: Lethenteron reissneri (assembly GCF_015708825.2). Taxonomy (NCBI): domain Eukaryota; kingdom Metazoa; phylum Chordata; class Hyperoartia; order Petromyzontiformes; family Petromyzontidae; genus Lethenteron; species Lethenteron reissneri. Next base: position 94,981 of record NW_026891219.1, on the reverse strand, counting down.
CTGTTTCATTGCTTGCATGGCTTTATTTTGGTGATTTAAAAAGTGTATTGGTTTGGCCATGTTTGTTTGTTTGTTGTAGTACAGAATTAGACTGATGGCCTTAATCTAAGTTGTCTTGTGGTTGATGTTGTTGTTTGACTTGCATCCCACTGGGATGTTTGCACACAGTGTTGGTGTACACGGTGCTTTCTCTGCAATATTTTGCTGTCTTTTCTTGGATTTTCTGTTTGCTCTTAGTCACATATTCACTTTAAGATGTTTTCTTGTTCATGTTTTTGTTTTTTGTTTGTTGCGGTTGCACCCGATTCAAGAGCCGAATGGCTCACAGGGCTACACCTAGTACTTGAACTTGAACCTCACCACTCACCCCCCACCACTCACCTCGTCACTCACCACTCACCTCACCACTCATCCCACCACTCACCTCGTCACTCACCCCACTCACCTCACCACTCATCCCACCACTCACCACTCTCCTCACCACTCACCACTCTCCTCACCACTCATCCCACCACTCACCTCGTCACTCACCCCACTCACCTCACCACTCATCCCACCACTCACCACTCTCCTCACCACTCACCACTCACCTCACCACTCATCCCACCACTCACCTCGTCACTCACCCCACTCACCTCACCACTCATCCCACCACTCACCACTCTCCTCACCACTCACCACTCAACTCACCACTCACTCACCACTCACCTCACCACTCACCCCCCACCACTCACCACTCTCCTCACCACTCACCACTCAACTCACCACTCACTCACCACTCACCTCACCACTCACCTCACCACTCACCCCCCACCACTCACCACTCTCCTCACCACTCACCACTCAACTCACCACTCACTCACCACTCACCTCACCACTCACCTCACCACTCACCCCCCACCACTCACCACTCTCCTCACCACTCACCACTCAACTCACCACTCACTCACCACTCACCTCACCACTCACCATTCTCCTCACCACTCACCACTCAACTCACCACTCACTCACCACTCACCTCACCACTCACCCCTCCACTCACCACTCACCTCACCACTCATCCCACCACTCACCTCGTCACTCACCACTCACTCACCACTCTCCTCACCACTCATCCCACTCACCTCACCACTCATCCCACCACTCACCTCGTCACTCACCACTCACTCACCACTCTCCTCACCACTCATCCCACTCACCTCACCACTCATCCCACCACTCACCTCGTCACTCACCACTCATCCCACTCACCTCACCTCGTCACTCACCACATCTCACCACTCACCTCACCACTCATCCCACCACTCACTCACCACTCTCCTCACCACTCATCCCACCACTCACCTCGTCACTCACCCCTCACCTCACCCCTCACCACTCATCCCACCACTCACTCACCTCACCACTCATCCCACTCTCCTCACCACTCATCCCATCACTCACCTCGTCACTCACCACTCATCCCACTCACCTCACCACTCATCCCACCATTCACCTCGTCACTCACCACACCTCACCACTCATCCCACCACTCACCACTCTCCTCACCACTCATCCCACCACTCACCTCGTCACTCACCCCTCACCTCACCGCTCTCCTCACCACTCACCTCGTCACTCACCACACCTCACCACTCACCTCACCACTCATCCCACCACTCACCCACCACTCTCCTCATCACTCATCCCACCACTCACCTCGTTACTCACCCCTCACCTCACCACTCTCCTCACCACTCATCCCACTCTCCTCACCACTCACCTCACCACTCATCCCACCATTCACCTCGTCACTCACCACTCATCCCACCACTCGCCTCGTCACTCACCCCTCACCTCACCACTCATCCCACCACTCACTCACCACTCTCCTCACCACTCATCCCACCACTCACCTTGTCACTTCTGCTGCTTCGACATTTTTACAACTCCTAGGAGGTGACGTCATCACACCCACAGTGCCATGGGTTGTACTGTTGTGCCAGGCTAGGTACATGAGGAGGTCACATGACAGACCCAGCAGGTGCCATGGGTTGACTGCTGTGCCAGGCTAGGTGCATAAGGTCACGTGACAGACCCTGCAGGTGCCATGGGTTGTCTGTTGTGCCAGGCTAGGTGCATGAGGACGTCACGGGACAGACCCTGCAGGTGCCATGGGTTGACTGCTGTGCCAGGCTAGGTGCATGAGGAGGTCACGTGACAGACCCAGCAGGTGCCATGGGTTGTACTGCTGTGCCAGGCTAGGTGCATGAGGTGGTCACGGGACAGACCCTGCAGGTGCCATGGGTTGTCTGTTGTGCCAGGCTAGGTGCATGAGGACGTCACGGGACAGACCCTGCAGGTGCCATGGGTTGACTGCTGTGCCAGGCTAGGTGCATGAGGAGGTCACGTGACAGACCCAGCAGGTGCCATGGGTTGTACTGCTGTGCCAGGCTAGGTGCATGAGGTGGTCACGGGACAGACCCTGCAGGTGCCATGGGTTGTCTGCTGTGCCAGGCTAGGTGCATGAGGACGTCACGGGACAGACCCTGCAGGTGCCATGGGTTGACTGCTGTGCCAGGCTAGGTGCATGAGGAGGTCACGTGACAGACCCTGCAGGTGCCATGGGTTGACTGCTGTGAGAGAGGTGGAGGTGGTGTTTTGTGAATGGGTGAGAGAGAGAGAGAGTAGGGGGGAAGTGAGTAGGTGAGTGGGTGAGTGAGTGGGTGAGTGGGTGACTGAGTGAGTGGGTGAGTGGGTGAGTGAGTAGTGAGTGAGTGGGTGGGTGAGTGGGTGAATGGGTGAGTGGGTGAGTGAGTGGGTGAGGTGAGTGGGTGAGTTAATGAGTGTATGAGTGACATCACATATACAAAAGATTGCTTACATTTGTATTATTTTATTTCCATGATAGAATATAGACTTGTCATCAGTGTACAAGTTTAAAAGTCGATACGACATTGGGACGTGGGTTAAAATTGAGTTACATGATTTGAGCATGCAACAGACAGAGTTAGTGAATAAAAAGCGTGTAAAAATATAAAAATGCATTATAATATTATAAGAGGCCGGAACTCATTTCACCATGGCCATTATCATTTTACCTGAGCATCTTCATGTCCATACCTTCGGATAATTAATAAAAATGTATGTGTTTGTGCCAAATGCAGTGTTGCATAGAGAGAGACACACATAGACACACAGAGACACACACACACAGACACACAGAGAGAGACACACACAGAGAGAGACATACACATAGACACACAGATAGACACAGAGAGAGACACACACATAGACACACAGAGAGACACACGCACACACAGACACACAGAGAGACACACACATAGACACACAGAGAGACACACACACACATAGACTGCAGGCGGGACTCGAAATTCAATAAATCTACGAGCAAACTTGGAAAGCGGTTGCGAGTAGCAGCAACATCATCAACACCAGCGAACATCACCACACGCCTCGCCAAATAGAAGCTGTTCCAGCCATTACATTAGGGGCGAGTGAATTAAACGTTTGACCAAATATAACGGGCTCATTTTTAAATGGATAATCTTCTATGGCCCGAGGAATGATGTTATAGAAATATCCAAATGGCCGATGTCAGAAGAAAAGTTTCCCACCCGTGTTCAAGACGAATGAATGAGCGCCGCTGTTACAATGGCAACACTGTCGTCACGGGGACATGGCCTGTGTGAGTGCACATTGTGTGTGCTCACTACCAGGGCACTCACCGTGACAGCGTTGTCTCTGAGACACACAATCACCAGTTCAATCACACCGTGTGCGCTTATGTCGCTGTGTCTGTCTCCATGTCTGTGTTTGTACCCTTCTACCCTCCTACTCACCCGCCCACTCACTCACTCACTCACCCACTCAATCACCCACTCCCTCACCCCCCCACCCACCCTCTCAATTGCCCATCCACTCCCTAACTCACCCACCCACTCACCCACCCACCCACTCACTCACCCACTCACTCACCCACTCACTCACTCACTCACCCACTCACCCACCCACTCACCCACCCACCCACCCACTCACTCACTCACCCACTCACCCACCCACTCACTCACTCACTCACCCACACATCCACCCACTCACTCAACCAGTCATATGCGTCGCACTGCACCCATTCCAGCGTCTTGGCCTGCGGCCGCAGGCAGCGGCGCGCGGCGCAAGCCTCCTCGCCCCCCAGCGCGTCAGCCACGAAGACCACCTCCCCCTCGTCGCCCCCCAGCGCGTCAGCCATGAAGACCACCTCCCCCTCCTCCTCACTCTCCTCCTCCTCGTCTTCCGTCGCGCCTCCACCGCCGAGGCCCCTCGCCGTGCTCCACGACGAACTGCGCCCTTCGCACGCGACCGCATCCTTCGACGCGCTTGTCACGGCGCCCTTCGCCGCCGCTCCGCTGCCGCCGGGGCTCCCGACGTCCGCCCCTGCGGCGGCCTTCTTTGAGGCCGCCGGGCTCTTTGCCGCCGCGAGCGACGGTGGGGCCAGGTTGGAGAAGGCCGGGCGCCAGCTGAAGAATGCGGAGCGCGAGCAGGCGACTGACGTGGGGATCCTGACGAGAGACGCCGGCGTCTTGAGGGACCAACTTTGGGTCCCGGCGAGCGACGCCGCCGGAGATGGCGCTGGAGATGGCGGCGCTGGAGAGGAGGTCCTTCTGGGGCGGCCGCACGGCCTCCTGGGATGTCAGTCGCACGGTGCAGAGGGCAAGCGAGTGAGTGGGTGGGTGAGTGGGTGAGTGGGTGGGTGAGTGGGTGAGTGGGTGAGTGAGTGAGTGAGTGGGTGGGTGAGTGAGTGAGTGGGTGAGTGAGTGGGTGAGTGAGTGGATGAATGGAGTGAGTGGGTGGGTGAGTGAGTGAGTGAGTGGGTGGGTGGGTGGGTGAGTGAGTGAGTGAGTGGGTGAGTGAGTGGGTGAGTGAGTGAGTGAGTGAGTAAGTGAGTGGGTGAGTGAGTGGGTGAGTGGGTGGGTGAGTGGGTGAGTGGGTGAGTGAGTGGGTGAGTGAGTGGGTGGGTGAGTGAGTGGGTGGGTGAGTGGGTGAGTGGGTGGGTGAGTGAGTGGGTGGGTGAGTGAGTGAGTGGGTGAATGAGTGGGTGAGTGAGTGGATGAGTGGAGTGAGTGAGTGGGTGAGTGAGTGAGTGGGTGAGTGAGTGGGTGAGTGAGTGAGTAAGTGGGTGAGTGAGTGGGTGAGTGAGTGAGTGAGACACAGTGCGACCTACCTGTTCTTCACCACAACGCAAGCAGCCGTCCTCAGGTGAAGAACAGGTCTGTCGGGAAGACAGACGCTGTCTTTCCAACAGACCTGTTCTTCACCTGAGGACGGCTGCTTGCGTTGTGGCCGAAACGTCGTGAGAATTTTATTTTATTATGTTTTATGTTCATTACTTTATTATTTCCCTTCTACGTGACGACTTTACCGAAAGAACAAACAAGATGCGTGTCGGTGGTGACCACGCTGAGTGCCGTGTCACCAGCACGGCCGTGATGACCCCCCCCCACGCTCACCCAGTTCCGGCGGTGCACTGGCAGCTCCCAGAATGCCTCCTGGCGCCTCCACTTCCTCCGCACGCCCCACGAGGTCTCCCCGCGTCCCCCACAATCCCCGCTGAGGAGCGAGACTGATGTCGCGATGGCGGCGGCGGTCGTGATGATCCGTCCGAGAGGAGCCACCGGGTCACCGTGGCTTCTGGGCAACGGAGGTCGCGGTGGGGTCGGCTCGCGGTGACCTCCGCGTCCGGGTCGCGCCCCGCCGCGCGCACCGGCTGGCGCTGCCGCTTGCGGAGGGGCGCCATGAGGGGGTCTGTGCGTGGGGGGGCGGCGGTGGGGAGAGAGGGTTAGAGTCAGGCGAGTGGTGCTGGTGTTGGGGTTACTGGTAGGAAAATGGAGTTGGTGTTTGGGATAGTGAGTGTTGGTGTTAATGTGTTGTGAGTAGTGATAGTGTTAATGTGTTGTGAGTAGTGATAGTGTTAGTGTTAATGTGTTGTGAGTAGTGATAGTGTTAGTGTTAATGTGTTATGAGTAGTGACAGTGTTAGTGTTAATGTGTTGTGAGTAGTGATAGTGTTAATGTGTTATGAGTAGTGATAGTGTTAATGTGTTGTGAGTAGTGACAGTGTTAGTGTTAATGTGTTGTGAGTAGTGACAGTGTTAGGGGTAATGTTTGAGTAGTGATAGTGACAGTGTTAGTGTTAATGTGTTGTGAGTAGTGATAGTGTTATAGCGGTCGTATTAGGAGATGGTGGTAGTGATAGGAGTGGTGCGAGTGTGACAAGTACTTCTCGTGGTAGTGGTGGTGTTAGTGAAAGGAGTTTTGGGTCGTGTCGTTAATCAGATGGAAGTGTTTGGGTTATGTAAGTGTTGGAGGTCGTGCTAGTGCTCATGTTTGTATTGGAAGTAGTGCTTGTGTCAGGGCTCCTGTTAACTGTTGTGTATGTACCCCCTTTTTATTTTTTTTAATATTATTTTTTTTAAGGCTTATTCTGCCATCATATATAATATTGTTTTTTTAATAGACACGGGGCCACGTGGGAACGAACACGCCCCCACACTTCCACAGAGGCCCCCACACTTCCACAGATGCGCGCATACCTCATTTCAAAGGAAAGAGGACATGACAGGGGGGGCAATAAGGTAATAAAAAAAAAACTCCCCTAAATTCACACAAGAGGAACAAGGGAGGCGGGGAATTGCAGAACCAGGAGACACGGAGGAAGAGATAATTATATTCTGAACAAAGATAAGCCGGGATATCAGATTAAATAATCACAAGAAGTCAAATAATAAGTACGGAATTAAAGTAGAAGAGGAATCAAGGGCGGAGAAGGCTCTCAAAATTAACCAAACACAACACCCATGGGAAGCGAGCAACACGGCCGCCTTTGTCTTTCCGAGAGGATCTCCACACACAGGCACCAAGCTAGGAAATGACACCCATAAAGGGGGCAATGGCTCAAAGGAAATAAACACGTCTTCGAATAAATAAGCGCATGCGCCGGGTGCTCCCACCGTGGAAACAACCGCCTTTGTCTCCCCACAACACGGACAAACACGCACGCGAAACACACGGACGGACACACACACGGACGCAGATGGTTCAGCCCACAGGAAGGTTTTATGACACAGCCTTTGAACAACTCGGGAAGCCGAGTGGAAGTTTCCGATATAAACCGAAGGAAAATCCATACAACTCAGATCGTCAGGGGCTCTGGCCCCCATCACAGAGATCGTCAGGGGCTCTGGCCCCCATCACAGAGATCGTCAGGGGCTCTGGCCCCCATCACAGAGATCGTCAGGGGCTCTGGCCCCCATCACAGAGATCGTCAGGGGCTCTGGCCCCCATCACAGAGATCGACAGGGGCTCTGGCCCCCATCACAGATCTCCAGGGCTGTGGCTCCATCTCTCCTCGTCGCCGCCAACGAAGAAGCTCCTGTCATTCAGAATGACGAGGTTTGCGGAGTAGCGACGCGTAGCTACAAGCCGAGGTCTGCACCACCTGAGAAGAATCGCTACCCTGAGTCGCAGAGTTGCGAGTGAAGCCAACAAAGACGCCAACGTCCACCCTGCCACGAACGAAGCATCGCTCCTCGTCAGAGTGACGACCAGCGAACAACCCGCAGGAAAGGCGGAGATCGCTGAACGAGCGACAACGAGCGACACCTTGCGCCACCGAGCGACACCGAGCGACACGAGCGACCGAGCATCTTCAAGGACAGCATCGTGCCAACTCGTCATCTAGCAGTAGAAAGAGAGAGCGCACGAGCAGCACCAAGCCCCCGGAACCATCAAGCGCCAAGCAAGCAAGTTTCTTCAAGGAACATCGTGCCAACGCCGCTCAATCCAGCAGTGGAGAGAGAGAGAGAGAGCAAAAGCCGAGCGACACGCCGAGCGAGGGAGCAGCAGGAGCTGTTCGTATCCTCTCACACCACACAAGCTAACGACACAATTAATATTACGAGGGGACAACGCACACACAGCACGCACACGAATAAGACTTTAAAAGAAAAACTGTCTTTTCGTTTCAAAAAGGTTTGCCATTTCGAGGTGGTGCGTTCAATATCAACTGATCGTGCAAAGCAGTTGCTGCCGTCGAGTTACATAAATGCATAAGAGTTTCGTTATTCATATTGCATAATTGCATAATGTCACAACTGCATAAGTTTTGTCGTTCATATTAGTTAATTGCATAATCTTGCCCATGAATTATTGACGCATGTTTGACCTGCATGATAGAATGTCACGTGCTTGTTAGAATAAAATTGTAATCCAGAAGCATATCGAGGGTTCCTTCCAAGTCCATGCAAAACTGTCTTATTCTTGACAACTGTATCCTGTGATGAGATATGAAAATGGAGACCTAAAATATTATAACACACACTAGGATAATCGGTAAATGAATCTATGATAATCGTGTTATCCTGATTGATAACCCTGGATAAACGAAACTAAGCAAATTATCACAACTGCACACATTAACATAATCGCAAGCCTCAGCATAAATTACTACGATTATCTCCGTGATTATCATAATTTATGCATATAATTACACGCATTATCATAATTTATGCGTATTAATACACACACTATCATAATTAATGCGATTTGCGCATTTTTCGGAAAATTATTAATTTTTATTATTTTCATCAAAATTTCATAATACCAACACATACAACATAATGGGTGGCGTCGTCCGGGATCTCTCGCAGACAGTGTTTTGCATGGATGATGGAATGAATCACTTCGTGTTAACCAGAATATCAGGATCGAACATTGCATGGTAATTGTGAACGGGCGGAAAACAAAAAAACGCCCTCTAAGGTTAAAACCCAGAATAGCAGGTTAAAACAGAGACAGTGGAATTAAGATAATATCGTATCAAACCAATTGCATCCTGTGATAAATGGTGTTAGAGGTACGCACTCTGAATCGGAAAATAACAGATAGCTCGAGTCGAATTGACTACACTCTGTGAGATAATTGTTTATATGCACTCTGAAAAGAAATGTCAAAGTAACTTCCGCCATACCTAAGATGCTAGGATTAAGAATAATTTTTGAATGGGTTACGGGAAACGGGGAGCTCGTATTTAAACGTACCGACCAATCTGTTACAAAGCAGTACAGTCAGAGAGACATATGGGAAGGGAGCTGTATCGATAACACGAACACACCTCGGGGGAAACTAATTGACTGGATAAAAGGTAACGAAGGCGAACACGATGTAAAAACTGCAGGAAAGGCAGGACAGGACTCATGCCTTCTCACACAGGCATACAGACAGGGATTGTGGAATGAGGGAAAATTTGGAAAGGAAACGGGAGAGAAATCAGTGCTCGCGACACCAGCGAAACTCACAGACGTTGATCCACAGAATAAATATGGAAGTAACATTAAATCACACTCTTGGGTACGTGGACAGAGTCCAGGGACTAATCGCACAAAAATTATGGATATCGAACAAAAAAAAATTGACAAAGGGAAACCCTCACAATTCGAGAGAAGGGATGGAGAGATACATATGCAAACAAAAACATGTGAGACTGACAACTTCACAGATAGAGGGAGGAAAAATGTTAAAGTAAAATCGCCAGGACATGGTACACTAAGGGCAGAGGCAAAAACTGAAGGGAAATGGCAACACGAGCGACACGGCACTGGGCGCGCACACAGAAAATGCACACCACTTAAACACAAGCGACACAGCACAGACCAAAGTGACAGATTGCCTGATGATAACTTGTTTGATGATGACGCTGTCGGCGATCAACTTTCGGAATACCTATTCACCAGTAAAACCCTTAAATTGATGGACAAGGCTCTAGTCAGAATTCCCGATTTTGACCCCCACAATAAGACTATGGATATCCACACACATATCGCAACCGTAGAAGAGGAGGCAATGATTAGAGGGCTGAGGAGACGGGATGAAAAAGCGAGTTTGTTGAAACGGACCTTACATAAAGAATCCATTCCATGGGTAAAGTCACTACCACACAAGGTTAGAAATGATTTTAAACAACTGAGCCTGGCAGTGATTCGGAAGTTTGGAGAATATTCGACACTCACTGAGGGGTTTTATGCTGTAAAATCGATGACCCAGGGCATGGACCAAGATCCACGTGACTACCTCGTCCAATTTAAAAGAGCGTATTACGCAGGCGATGTGAATCAATACCACGAAGGAGATAAAATGTTCAAAATTATGTTTTTTGAATCCTTGAGCCCAGAGATTACAGAAAGGGTGAGAATGGTTTTGAATCCAGAAACCGCATCCTTACGCCGCATAGAGAGCAAGGCGTACATGGCATGGTTATACAGAGCTAAGAATCATAATTCGGATCCAGAACACAGGGAGAGGGATGAGGAACCCAGCCTCTCAGAGAGGAATAAAAATCACCGAGCAGTCCCACCATGCAGGACGGAGCAGAAACGCACGCACACATGGCAAAATAACCCAGAGAGAGGTTGGCACGAGAATGAGAGCGGCACAAAGCCGAACATTCAGGAGAATCGCAGGAGGGAGAGGTTCAGAACAGAACCATATCAACACCCCATGCCACGACACACACAAGATCAAAATTACCCACAAAGATGGCGAGGTAACAATCCAGGAAAAATGTGGCACCCAAATGGGAGAAATACTTGGCCAAAAATGTACGAGAATCGCAGGAGGGAGAGGTTCAGAGCAGAACCATATCAACACCCCATCCCACGACACACGCAAGGTTCAAATTACGCACAGAGATGGCAAGATAACCACCTAGCGGGAAGGTGTTACACAGACCGCGGAGGTATGGATGCGAACATTCAGGAGAATCGCAGGATGGGAGGTCAAACACAATCGATCCAATTCCGACCAATTCCTCCACCGGCTATACCAAGAGGGAATAGAGGAATAACACAGAATGCGGTCCAAATACGTGATGAACCATCCACAGTGAGTGCGAGCGAGCGGCCAACACGCGCCCCACCCGCCGAGGTGTTAAACCCTGAGCAGGCTGCAAGTGACAGGGCTGAATTGAAGTGTGATCGGACGGTGGATAGCAGACAGCAGAGACAAAGAGAGAACACAGAGACACGCCCTGAGGAGCGCAGGCGTGAGCCTTTGAATGGAAAATATCCAAGGGAAACCAAAATGTATGTGGATCGGAGTGCTAAAATGGAGACGAATGTTCATGACATATCAGGAATGGTGTTGGAATCTAACACACTCGTAAAAACAAAGAGGGCAACATTACGAGGCACAGAATTAAGTCGACACACTGACTCGGCAAATGTGCATGTAATCGCAGAGAGAGCGAATGCCACGAACCAAGTGTCAAAATGGGTCGTGTGCGCGAATTCTGGTTACGTGCAGCACAATTTTTCACCACACACTCCCACGACGCGAGAGAGTGAGAGAGGAAACTACAAAAACGAACCCGAAAACCGTGATCAAATTATCAAAGTGATAAGTGGTAAACCAGGCAACATGAGGAAGGTAACGCATAAATGCGTTCGAAACCGCTACCTAGCGTTTCCCAGGATTTAACAAAACAAAAATGAATGTTCGTCAGAGTTATGATGTATGAGAACCGATGTAACGCAATATCGATGTTAACGGGTTGTTATTTTCTTTGCTTAATTCAAATGTAACCAGGATTTAACAAAAACAAAAATTAATATTCGCCGGAGTTATGATGTATGAGAACCGATGTAACGCAATATCGATGTTAACGTGTTGTTTATTTTATTTGCTTATTTCAGATGTAACCAGGTTAAGATGGTAATACGTGCACGCGCGTCGTAAGAAATAACCGCCGAGAGTAAGGGCGGCTGATGGGATTCATGACATAAAAAGGGGGCATTACTTTGTTTGAAAATTCGCCAGTGGCCAAATCGACCCCTGATAATTTTCAAACGGGCGGACTGTTGTGTATGTACCCCCTTTTTATTTTTTTTAATATTATTTTTTTTAAGGCTTATTCTGCCATCATATATAATATTGTTTTTTTAATAGACACGGGGCCACGTGGGAACGAACACGCCCCCACACTTCCACAGAGGCCCCCACACTTCCACAGATGCGCGCATACCTCATTTCAAAGGAAAGAGGACATGACAGGGGGGGCAATAAGGTAATAAAAAAAAAACTCCCCTAAATTCACACAAGAGGAACAAGGGAGGCGGGGAATTGCAGAACCAGGAGACACGGAGGAAGAGATAATTATATTCTGAACAAAGATAAGCCGGGATATCAGATTAAATAATCACAAGAAGTCAAATAATAAGTACGGAATTAAAGTAGAAGAGGAATCAAGGGCGGAGAAGGCTCTCAAAATTAACCAAACACAACACCCATGGGAAGCGAGCAACACGGCCGCCTTTGTCTTTCCGAGAGGATCTCCACACACAGGCACCAAGCTAGGAAATGACACCCATAAAGGGGGCAATGGCTCAAAGGAAATAAACACGTCTTCGAATAAATAAGCGCATGCGCCGGGTGCTCCCACCGTGGAAACAACCGCCTTTGTCTCCCCACAACACGGACAAACACGCACGCGAAACACACGGACGGACACACACACGGACGCAGATGGTTCAGCCCACAGGAAGGTTTTATGACACAGCCTTTGAACAACTCGGGAAGCCGAGTGGAAGTTTCCGATATAAACCGAAGGAAAATCCATACAACTCAGATCGTCAGGGGCTCTGGCCCCCATCACAGAGATCGTCAGGGGCTCTGGCCCCCATCACAGAGATCGTCAGGGGCTCTGGCCCCCATCACAGAGATCGTCAGGGGCTCTGGCCCCCATCACAGAGATCGTCAGGGGCTCTGGCCCCCATCACAGAGATCGACAGGGGCTCTGGCCCCCATCACAGATCTCCAGGGCTGTGGCTCCATCTCTCCTCGTCGCCGCCAACAAAGAAGCTCCTGTCATTCAGAATGACGAGGTTTGCGGAGTAGCGACGCGTAGCTACAAGCCGAGGTCTGCACCACCTGAGAAGAATCGCTACCCTGAGTCGCAGAGTTGCGAGTGAAGCCAACAAAGACGCCAACGTCCACCCTGCCACGAACGAAGCATCGCTCCTCGTCAGAGTGACGACCAGCGAACAACCCGCAGGAAAGGCGGAGATCGCTGAACGAGCGACAACGAGCGACACCTTGCGCCACCGAGCGACACCGAGCGACACGAGCGACCGAGCATCTTCAAGGACAGCATCGTGCCAACTCGTCATCTAGCAGTAGAAAGAGAGAGCGCACGAGCAGCACCAAGCCCCCGGAACCATCAAGCGCCAAGCAAGCAAGTTTCTTCAAGGAACATCGTGCCAACGCCGCTCAATCCAGCAGTGGAGAGAGAGAGAGAGAGCAAAAGCCGAGCGACACGCCGAGCGAGGGAGCAGCAGGAGCTGTTCGTATCCTCTCACACCACACAAGCTAACGACACAATTAATATTACGAGGGGACAACGCACACACAGCACGCACACGAATAAGACTTTAAAAGAAAAACTGTCTTTTCGTTTCAAAAAGGTTTGCCATTTCGAGGTGGTGCGTTCAATATCAACTGATCGTGCAAAGCAGTTGCTGCCGTCGAGTTACATAAATGCATAAGAGTTTTCGTTATTCATATTGCATAATTGCATAATGTCACAACTGCATAAGTTTTTGTCGTTCATATTAGTTAATTGCATAATCTTGCCCATGAATTATTGACGCATGTTTGACCTGCATGATAGAATGTCACGTGCTTGTTAGAATAAAATTGTAATCCAGAAGCATATCGAGGGTTCCTTCCAAGTCCATGCAAAACTGTCTTATTCTTGACAACTGTATCCTGTGATGAGATATGAAAATGGAGACCTAAAATATTATAACACACACTAGGATAATCGGTAAATGAATCTATGATAATCGTGTTATCCTGATTGATAACCCTGGATAAACGAAACTAAGCAAATTATCACAACTGCACACATTAACATAATCGCAAGCCTCAGCATAAATTACTACGATTATCTCCGTGATTATCATAATTTATGCATATAATTACACGCATTATCATAATTTATGCATATTAATACACACACTATCATAATTAATGCGATTTGCGCATTTTTCGGAAAATTATTAATTTTTATTATTTTCATCAAAATTTCATAATACCAACACATACAACATAGCGCTACATGTTAGTGTCAGAGGCAGTGTTAGTATGAAGGGACTGTGCCAGTCATAGTGATGATGATGATAGCAGTGACACGAGTGGTGTGTGTGTGAGGTAGTCGTAACATTGGTGTTAGCGATAGGAATTAGGAGTCAGTGAGTGGGTTATGTTCGTGTCAGCGCTGGGGGTGGTGTTCCTGTTGCACAATCAGTGCAGCCATCGCGGCGAGCGACAACGCCCCGGCGAATGGCACCGACCGACGCCGTGAACCCACGACCCTCGGCGGTTACCGCTGTGAACCTATCCGGTGAAGCCGCCGCACTCACCGGACTCAGAAGCCGGCCGCCGCCGCCGCCGTTCCGCGCCGGCTGTGTCGGCGGGAGTGGCGCCGCCGGTGCCATGGTAGGAGAGCGAGGACGCCTGCAGCGTGCTGATGCTGCCCATGGAGGTGAGAATGACGCGTGGCGGTAGCGGCGGCGGCGTCACCGGGGCGGGAGGAGTGGTCGGTGCGTAGCGGCGGCCACGGCGACGCGGCGGGTGGCACGACATGGGGATCACTCACCCACTCACTCACCCACTCACTCACCCACTTACTCACTCACTCACCCACTTACTCACTCACTCACTTACTCACGCACTCACTCACCCACTTACTCACTCACTCACGCACTCACTCACTCACCCACCCACTCACTCACACACGGGACACGCACAGACACGGGGGATCATTGACACTTCGTATCTGCGCACGCACAGAGACACGGCACGCACAGAGACACGGCACATGCACAGAGACACGGCACATGCACAGAGACACGGCGATTATTCACACGGATGCCTGCATACAAACCGAGACACGGAAACACAAGCGGAGACACGGCAGAGACACAGGGATGATTCACACTCACGCTCGTACACACAGAGACACGGCACACGCACAGAGACATGGCAGCACCCAGAGACACAAGGATGACTCACACTCACGCTCGTACACACAGAGACACGGGCACAGATGGAGAGATGACTGCTGCAAGGGCTAGACGGATTCATTACGTGATGACGTGTTCGTGACAGATGGTGATTAGGTGGAGATGCCTTCATTCAGCAGTGGATAGCTCATGGCTAAATGTGTTTGTTCCACTTGAAACCACAGCCACCCGGCGCTTCACTTGACTCAATTGGAATCACACACACAGCAGCAGCAGCAATCATCAACCCCGACTGGCTGATTCTCCTCATAGGAGTCAACCTGAACTCTGCATGCATTCACTCACTCACTTAAATCATTCACCCACTCGCTCGTGCAAATGAGACTCCTCCACTATCTGTCTCTCTCTCTCTCGAGAGAGAAGTTGTTTGGTTTAGCCATGTTTGTTTGTTGTAGTACGGAGTTAGACTGATGGCCTTAATCTAAGTTGTCTTGTGGTTGTTGTTGTTTGACTTGCATCCCACTGGGATGTTTGCACAGCGTTGGTGTGTAACGGTGCTTTCTCTGCAATATTTTGCTGTCTTTTCTTGGATTTTCTGTTTGCACTCAGTCACACATATAGTCACTTTAAGATGTTTTTTGTTCATGTTTTTGTTTTTTGTTTGTTGCGGTTGCACCCGATTCAAGAGCCGAATGGCTCACAGGGCTACACATAATCAATTAACTTGAACCAGGCTACAATTACATCAACCTGAACTTGCATGTCACTCACCGGGGCCGCGCCTGACCCGTGCCCTCCCAGTTTCGCCAGACCGTGCCTCAAACATAACAACATCACTATGAGATCTCTTTTAACAGTGGCAAAATATAGTAGTAGGTTTTTACCCTTTTAAACTGGTACAAAACTGACACCTTTATTCAAGGCATCATGGACCAATCAACTTCAAGGACAGTGCATATTATCATTATCAGAGTTGCTTCTTTTTGTTTGCTTTTTGACTACTTGTGTTGTGGTTATTGCAAACATGATGCCTTGAATAAAGGTGTCAGTTTTGTACCAGTTTAAAAGGGTAAAAACCTACTACCATAACAACATCAACAACAACATCACCCACCCCACATAGCAATGCAGTCATCGCTGTGTGTGTGCCATGAAGGAGCGTTGCCCGAAACGTCGCCTCTCAACGTCATTTTGTTTACGTGTTGACGTCACGTTGTTGTTGTTGTTGTTGTCAGTGGTCGGATGCATTCGGCTTGCTGGATGAAGGACTCCCCCTACCCCCATGGATGGTGACGATGGTGACGCACGCATACAAAGACAAAGGTCCCCCGTGTAGCCTCTAACAGACTGCAGGGCAAGTGCTGTTAGTAGCGAGCAGCAGCAGCTACACACAAAGGTCCCCCAGGTAGCCTCTAACAGACTGCAGGGGCAAGTGCTGTTAGTAGCGAGTAGCAGCAGCTACACACAGACAAAGATCCCCCAGGTAGCCTCTAACAGACTGCAGGGGCAAGTGCTGTTAGTAGCGAGCAGCAGCAGCAGCTACACACAGACAAAGGTCCCCCGTGTAGCCTCTGACAGACTGCAGGGGCAAGTGCTGTTAGCACGGCCGCCTTTGTCTCCCCCTGCGGCGATGCTTTCTAACACACACACACACTGCACAAAGTTAACTCGTTTGAGGCCGAGTCGACCTAGGTGATGAGGAGCAGTTGGGAACACGGCTGAACGTTGGGGCACATGGTTTACCTCAGGGTTGTTGTTGTTGTTCCAATCTCCATCAGAAGTTGTTGTCTTACTCGGCACCACTCTCAGGACGCCATCTTCTTTGACATTTGGCGGGAAACGCGGCCCCGCGCGCGCGCCACTTCCTGGTGGGCAACTCGCGCTCCCATTGGTCCACGCGGCGCACGAAGCTCCGCCCACCTCGGCGCCGATTGGTCGACTCGGTGTTGACGGGGAGGGGGTGGGGGGTGAGGAAACGAGACGCTGTGATTGGATGAGAGGGTCCCAGGAGGTTCGTGGGGGGGGGGTGTGGGCTGCGTTTAAATAAGAATAAAATAACATCCACCAACAGCGTGGACTTTAAACGTTACAACAAAAATGCACAGTATAATATAACTTACTATACAATATTCTTAGGTTTTTTCGGTAAAGTCACGTAGGTAAAAAATCTAAATTAATAAAAGTAAATTTTTTATTTTACTTTTATTAATTTTGATTTTTTTACCTACGTGACTTTACCGAAAAAACCTAAGAATATGAATCCTTGCAGTCACGAAAGCTTCAAATCTAGAATTACTACGCAATGTAGATATTTTTTCAGTCATTAGCGGCAATAGCCCATCCGCGTGCTGTGAGGAAGAGCCAATTGTCCGTTTTTTCTTCAAATAAATGCGGCAGCTGATTGGTTGGAGGGGGCCAGGGGGCGTGAACATGTGTAGCCCCGCCCCCTACCCTGAGTGGGCGGAGAACGTATTGAAGCTCCGCCCACTTCACGCTGATTGGTTGGATGGGACCAGGGGGCGTGAACATGTGTCGTCACCCACCCCCCACCACCTTCGTGGGAGGGGAAAATATTGAAGCTTCGCCCACTTCACGCCGATTGGTTGACAAGTCATCGATTGACCCCGCTCCTCGCCGCTGATTGGCTCTCGGTAACATTTAAAATTCCCTATGTAGGCTGGTCAAACTCTAGATCCACTCGGCCAGAAAACCCCATTTCAATTAAGTGTCACGTGACGACGGCCTCTTCAGATTGATAAGTTTTTTTTTCAATTTGCAGTTTCTGATGAAAAAAAATCAGTTTCCTTGTAATTTGTCTGATGATAAAACAAAAGATTCGTAATTAGTGCAGATTAGACATTTGAGTAAATAGTTTAACCCTGCTAAATAACCACCCACTCACTCACCCACTCACTCACTCACCCACTCACTCACCCACTCACCCACCCACTCACCCACCCACTCACTCACCCACTCACCCACTCACTCACCCACTCACTCACCTACTCACTCACCCACTCACCCACCCACTCACCCACCCACTCACTCACCCACTCACTCACCCACCCACTCAGTACACACACAGAGTAGACACACAAAGTACAGACACACAGTACACACACAGAGTACACACACAGTACACACACACAGAGTACACACACAGTACACACACACAGACTACACACACAGAGTACACACACACACAGTACACACACAGACTACACACACAGAGTACACACAGTACACACACACTACACACACTAGCAATCTAAAGCAACGCAGTAAATTCAAAGAAGCAATGTTCTAAAGCCAACAGCCGGTCAACTTTAATCTTCGCCAGACACTTCACCACGGCCAATGCGCCAATATACATTCCGCAACATTCAATGCTGCCTTGTGAAATACAAACACAACTCAATTAAATTGTCATGTCCATGCTCATTTCAGATTAAGACCGGTCGCACAAAAGCACCCATTTCAGGAGACAATTTAAAGTCCGACTTAACAGACATGTTTTACCTTCACCCATTAGACTAAAGTTCAAAACTTTCTTTAAAATTATAAACGTCTAAAGTGTTCAACCAAACGCGGTGTATACCTTGTGTACACACCGTAAACATTGCAAGAATCGCGTATCAATTAACAAAACCCACATGCAGACTTTTTGGTTCTTCCGGTAAAGTCACGTAGAAGGGAAATAATAAAACATCATAAATTACAATTCTCACGACGTTTCGGCCACAACGCAAGCAGCCGTCCTCAGGTGAAGAACAGGTCTGTCGGAAAGACAGCGTCTGAATGAAACACCACCAGGTTTGGCAGCGTATATTGCTGTGTATATTGCTGCCAAGCTTGGTGTGTTCATTCAGACGCTGTCTTTCCGACACACCTGTTCTTCACCTGAGGACGGCTGCTTGCGTTGTGGTGAAGAACAGGTCTGTCGGAAAGACAGACGCTGTCTTTCCGACAGACCTGTTCTTCATCTGAGGATGGCTGCTTGCGTTGTGGCCGAAACGTCGTGAGAATTGTATTTTATTATGTTTTTATTATTTTATTATTTCCCTTCTATGTGACTTTACCGAAAGAACCAAGAAGATGAATCCCTGCAGTCACGAAAGAATCTTTAAATCGAAACCCACATGCAGTCCTTAACGTAACGTTTCTTCAGACCCAACAACATTTTTTTTTTCAAATCAAACAAACCCCCAATATGTGTACGCTCTGGGTGGGAGCTGTGGTTCTCTGCAACCTGCAACAACAACAGCAGCAGCAGCAGTGAGCGGCATTAGCGACGTCAAGAAGCAACACGACAGATCGTGGTCAAACCCCGCAAAGGGCTGGATTGTCACTTGGAGAATTGCCGATTGTGGCCGACATTTCTCCGCGCCATCCAATCTCTAACGTGGGGCACGAGAGCGTTGACAAGCGACTGCCGTTTGAAACAAACTCCTCCACATCTTTATCTCACCGGGTGAGACCCACGCAGCTGTGTGAGCGCTCGTTGATTTAGAAGAGTTGTTCACGATGTAATACGCAAATTGTATCGCACTGGTCAACAAACAAAATAACAACATGTAGTTCTGGCCTGGACTTTTGCAGTTGTTCTGGACTAATTTCAGGGTGCCGATTTCCAAATCTGATCTCAAGATTTGCTCTATCACATCTCATTTTTAAATCCTTTATATTAAGTATGCTTGCTTGCTTGCGTGCTTGCGTGCTTGCTTGCTTACGACCGTGCAAATCTTTCGGTCGTTTTTTAACCCACTTCCCGTGATCCAATCGAGCTGACATTTTGCACACAGACTCGTTGTGCGAGACAATTAATGTTTGTGAAAATTTTTTTCCAAAATTTTACACTGTTTAGGGAAAACAAATTAAATATTTAATTACCAATTGCTTAATACTGGCAGACAATCATCTGACCCATAGGTGGCAGCCATCTCAAGCCAGAGGACGAGAGGACTCTAGCCGCCACGCATATAAAGGATTTATAGTGAAAAACTTTGTTTTTACGGGTTATACTTATTATGCTATCGGCATACCCCATGAAATGGTCTCTCTCTGATCCTCCACGGAGCAGCGTGTTCTCACGGGGAGAACCTCACAAGCAACATCAACAGACTTCCGTTATCGTGTTGCAGAGAGCCGCCCTCACCTGCCGGGAAGACAGCGTCTGAATGAACACCGCCAGGCTTGGCAGCATATATTTAAGCTGGGTTAGAGGAGAGCGCCTTGACAAAGTAATTTGCATATCACATATCAACAGAGGAATGCAGTTTATTTGTGGAAAATTCCGATATGGGATTAGTCACTACTTGTGGAATGTGTAGGAGGTGGGCGGGGGGGTTTCAAAGTCATATTATGCAGGATTAGCAGCATCGAAGGGAGGGAGTAGGGGTAGCATTAATAAAGGGAAGGAATCATATTCTTAGGTTTTTTCGGTAAAGTCGCGTAGGTAAAAAAATTAAAATTATAAAATAAAAATCACGACGTTTCGGAGGCAACACAAGCTTCCGTCTTCAGGTGGAACCATCACAGCCACGACAGCTGTATCAAGTAAATGTAATCTCGTAAATGTAATCTCTCATTTACTTGATACAGCTGTCGTGGCTGTGACGGTTCCACCTGAAGACGGAAGCTTGTGTTGCCTCCGAAACGTCGTGATTTTTATTTTATTTTACTTTTATTAATTTTAATTTTTTTACATACGTGACTTTACCAAAAAAACCTAACAATATGAATCCTCGCAGTCACGAAAGCTTCAAATCTAGAAAGGGAAGGAATGTTAATAGTACGGTAGCTGCAGCAGCTAAGCCACCACGTAAAAAAAAGTAAATTTAAACTACATCAGTGTCATCAATATACTAAATATACTCTCCAAACAGGTCCCTGCGGGGTGGGCTGGTAGGAGCAAACAAATACGATACGAAGGGAGAGTTTGAGGCCTAGTTTTAGGCTTTAGGCCTAGCTGTAGGCTTTAGGCCGCTGTGAGTTAATTTTTAATTTAATTTTTTTAATTAAAAACTATCTCAGGGAATTATAAGGGAATGTGACACTTGTTTAGCCAGGAAAGCCTCACTGAGTCTAAAGGTTTTTGTAGGGTCCTGCCAAGTGTTTGCAGTAGGGGGCGATGTTGCTACACCTAATCGGACATCGGACGGACGGACGATATAATCTATTGTAGGCTGGTCCACTTTGTTCATACCAGTATAAGCCGAGCTACTGTCACCGTCACCGCGGTCGTCACCTGTCTAGGCTGGACCTCGGCCGGCGGAGGAGGAGGAGGCTGCCCCCCCCTCCCCCCCCCGGCGGCTTTGGGCGCGACCGTAATTATAAACTACATCAGTATCATCAATATACTAAATATAGTCTCCAATAAGCTGAGCTGCTGTCACCGCGGTCGTCACCTGTCTAGGCTGCACCTCGGCCGGAGGAGCAGGAGGAGGCTGCCCCCCCCCCCCCCCCCCCCCCGGCGGCTTTGGGCACGACCGTAATTATAAACTACATCAGAATCATCAATATACTAAATATACTCTCCAATAAGCTGAGCTGCTGTCACCGTCACCACGGTCGTCACCTGTCTAGGCTGCACCTCGGCCGGAGGAGGAGACTGCCCGCCCCCCCCCACCGGCGGCTTTGGGCGCGCACGGCCGCCCGTCCCCCCCCCACAGGGCCCCGCGTCGGCGGGAGCGGCGAGCGAGCGACGTGGAGAGGTCCGCCCCGAACGTCGCCACATTCAGGCGCCGCTGCTCCGCCAACGTCACGCGGCAGTTCCTGGCGGGAGGAGGAGGAGGGGGGAGGGGCGGGGGTGGGGGGGTGAGCACGGCTGGTCAGAGGTCGCAGACGGGTTTTGATTTCTTACCCGTACCCGGCCGCACCAGGGTCGCAAACGGGTACCCGTACCCTACCCGTACCCATACCCTACCCGTACCCTACCCGTACCCTACCCGGAATGAGTGACAAAGGGTGACTCACCAGTGACTCACGGCCTACCCGTACCCGGCCGCACCAGGGTCGCAAACGGCTACCATTGGAACCTCATTTGCCAGCAAAAAATATTATAATTGTTTTTTTACCCTTTTATCTGGCAACAAAACTGACACCTTTATTACAAGGAGTCATGTTTGCATAGACCACAATACCTGCAGCCGTAATGCGTCATCTGTTCCAACCCATGTGAGACCAGGCTCTAAGGAAAGCTGTCTCGGGTATGGACCAATCAACTTCAAGGACAGTGCATATATTATCAGAGTTATGTTTTTTTTTTGCATTCTGACCGCAGGTATTGTGGTCAATGCAAACACGACTCCTCGTAAAAAAGGTGTCAGTTTTGTTGACAGATAAAAGGGTAAAAAAACAATGATCATATTCTGCTACTGCTGACAAATGATGTTCCAATGGTCTAAACCTGACATCAGAGAGGTCTCTGCACGGCTCCACGCCATCCTGCGTCTAGACAAATGTTCGTCTGGTGCCCAGTCAAACAGTTGCACGTCTTTCTCTTATTCTCGGGGCTGGGATTTTTTCCGAATCAAGTGCAACTACGCAATTCACGCGGCGTGCATTTTTTTTTTGGGCGCGCCGATTCAAGTTAACGTCACACATTTTTGCGACGCCCAAAGTTTCCAGATGTGCCAGGAACGGCACAAACAATTTGCCCAAGCTCTGTCATCCTATAATGGGATGGTTAGGCCAACTCCGTTTGTGAGTTTCTATACACGAGGTGGGGGGTGGGTGGGGAACAGCAACACCATCTCCGCACAGACGGAGACGGAGCCCGCTTGCTGTACTGCCACCTCCCCCATCGCCTCCCCCAGGCGTTGCACTTGAAGGCGAGGAGATCCAACAAGAACACACACACACCACGAGCGAGCGGCAGAGACGGACATTACCTGCCGCCGTCTTTGGAAATGTTGTCAAAAAAGCTCCTGGTTTTGTCGTAGAAGCAGCCGTCCAGGAAGACGGGGGAGCTCGTGCGGGGACCCCTCAGCTTGTCCGCTGCTCAAGGGGAGACACAACGGCAGAAGTGAGGGGGTGGCCTGGACAATTAAACACACAAAGATCCGCCCCCCCCCACCCAACCCAGACTCCACTGGTCAACACACATTCAGACGCTGTCTCCTCAACAGACCTGGTCTTCGCCTGAGGACGGCTGCTTGCGTTGTGGCCGAAACGTCGTGAGAATTATTTTATGTTTTATTTTTATTATTTTAATACTTCCCTTCTACGTGATGTCTTTACCGAAAGAACCAAGAAGATGGTCAACACACTTTTTCTGGCATAAGGTATTCCAACGGTTTTAAGGTAATTTAGTTAGTCAACATCTCCTAGCCACCGTGATGATGATGATGAGAGAAACACACAAACTCCAAATATACAGCAGCAGGCATCGTCAGGGTTGGGATCGAACCCACGCCCTCCTGCACACCAGGCGAGGTAGTTAACATCTCATAGCCACCGTGATGATGACAAGTTTGCAGTCGGTACCACATTGGGAAGTGTGTCAAAATTGAGTGACAAGATTTCTATTTTATGAGATCTCTTTTACCAGTGGCAAAATATAGTAGTAGGTTTTTACCCTTTTAAACTGGTACAAAACTGACACCTTTATTCAAGGCATCATGTTTGCAATAACCACAACACAAGTAGTCAAAAAAGCAAAGCAAAAGAAGCAACTCTGATAATGACAGGACAGTGCATATTATTATCATCAGAGTTGCTTCTTTTTGTTAGCTTTTTTGACTACTTGTGTTGTGGTTATTGCAAACATGATGCCTTGAATAAAGGTGTCAGTTTTGTACCAGTTTAAAAGGGTAAAAACCTACTACTAAGATTTCTATTGTGACGATACGGCAGCGGAGGACGAAGTGAGTTGTTGAGTGGCGGCAGCGTGTGAGTGAGTGAGTGCCCCCACCCCAGTATGACGCAGCTTTACCAAGTTTGCAGTGGGTACCACATTGGGAAGTTTCTAAAAATTGAGTGACAAGATTTCTATTTTGACGATACAGCAGCAAAATTAAAATTAATCGAAACGTCGTGATTTTTATTTTATTTTACTTTTATTAATTTTAATTTTTTACCTACGTGACTTTACCGGAAAAACCTAAGAATAATAAGAGTGACAAGATTTCTATTTTGCCGACACAGCAGCGGAGGAGGAAGTGAGTTGTTCGGCGAGTGCCCCACCTTCTCTCCGCTTGGCGTTCCTGCCCCGGAACTCCCTGTCCAGCGCCTCGCGGTCCAGCTTCGCGTTGGCGCTCGCAAAGTCAAACTCCGCGTCCAACTCAACGCACGGCTCCGGGGCCCCACGGGGAGTCTGGGCGGCAATCCGCTTCGTGCTCCGACACCGTCGCTGCTGACGCTGGGGGGACGTCTGCACCCCCCGCTCCACCGTGGCGCTCTTCCTCGCAGCTGTGGGAGATAGTGCAGCTGCGTGTGAGTGAGTGTGTGAGTGTGTGTGAGTGTGAGTGAGTGTGTGTGCATGAGTGTGAGTGTGTGTGAGTGTGTGTGTGAGTGTGTGTGTGAGTGTGTGAGTGTGTGCGTGTGTGCGTGTGTGCGTGTGTGTGTGAGTGTGTGTTTGAGTGTGTGTGTGTGCGTGTGTGTGAGTGTGTGTGTGCGTGTGTGTGAGTGTGTGTGTGAGTGTGCGTGTGTGCGTGTGTGTGTGTGTGAGTGCGTGTGTGTGAGTGTGTGT
The DNA here is from genome assembly GCF_015708825.2 of Lethenteron reissneri. NCBI lineage: Eukaryota > Metazoa > Chordata > Hyperoartia > Petromyzontiformes > Petromyzontidae > Lethenteron > Lethenteron reissneri. The sequence goes on along the minus strand of NW_026891219.1, from coordinate 70,220 downwards.
GAGTGCGTGTGTGCGTGCGTGTGTGTTTTTCACTATAAATCCTTTATATGCGTGGCATCGGTTTTATTTTATTATTCATTTCTGTTTTTCTTGAGTAAGAGTTTCATTTTTATCACAGTGGTATTTTAAATTAAATATGAAATTTTTTTTTTACCTAAAAAGTGTAAAAATTTAGAAAAAACTGTTTTCACGAAAATAAATTGTCACGCACAACGAGTCTGTGTGCAAAATGTCAGCTCGATCGGATCACGGGAAGTGGGTTAAAAAACGACCAAAAGATTTGCACGATCGTAAGCGCGCAAGCAAGCAAGCGAACTTAATATAAAGGATTTAAACAAGTATAACCCGTAAAACTAAGTTTTTCACTATAAATCCTTTATATGCGTGGCGGCTAGAGTCCTCTCGTCCTCTGGCTTGAGATGGCTGCCACCTATGGGTCAGATGATTGCATGGCAGCATTAAGCAATTGGTAATTAAATATAATATTTTTGTCCTAAAAAGTGTAAAATTTTGGAAAAAATTTTTCACGAACATTAATTGTCACGCACAACGAGTCTGTGTGCAAAATGTCAGCTCGATTGCATCACGGGAAGTGGGTTAAAAAACGACCGAAAGATTTGCACGGTCCTAAGCGCGCAAGCAAGTGAACTTAATATAAAGGATTTAAATAAAAAAACATCGGATTTCCGTACGACGTCAGGATAAGCTCCGTTAGCGAGCACCTGCAAAGGCTGCTGGCTGCAAGAGGGGGGCGGGCGGGCGGGCGGTACAACGCCCGGCCACCTTTGCATCCCCAGCGTTTACCGCGCCGCCCGTACCTGTGGCTCCTCCGTGTGCAGGCCGCCGCCCGTCCGCCGTGTCCCGCACGAGCCGGCGGGCTCCGCGCGTGCCGCTCCCGTGGCCGCCGCGGGCTCCGTGCTGCGTGTCCCGCTGGGGGTGGGCGCCCCGTGGTGGCGAGGAGGACTGGACGGGGGCGAGGGTGGGTGGTCACGCAGCGACGGGATCAATCGTAGCGTGTCCAGTAACAACAAATATGATAATTGTTTTTTTTATCCTTTTATCTGGCAACAAAACTGACACCTTTTTTACAAGGAGTCATGTTTTGAGTTGTGCGCCTTTTGGCGTCATCTGGTCCAACACCATGTGAGACTGGCCTCTAAGGAAAGCTGTCTCGGGTGTGGACCAATCAACTTCAAGGACAGTGCACATTATCAGAGTTATGTTTTTGTTTGCATTCCAACTGCAGGTATTGTGGTCTATGCAAACATGACTCCTTGTAAAAAAAGGTGTCAGTTTTGTTGCCAGATAGAAGGGTAAAAAAACAATTATCATATTTTTATACTGGCAAATGAGGTTCCAATGGTGTAAATGCTTACCCCGAGCTCTCATACTCTGATGGTGCATTGTCCTTGAGTTGTGCGCCTTTTGTCGTCATCTGGACCAACTCCATGTGAGACTAGGCTCTAAGGAAAGCTGTCTCGGGTATGGACCAATCAACTTCAAGCACAGTGCACATCATCAGTTATGTTTTTTGTTTGCATTCCGACCGCAGTTATTGTGGTCAATGCAAACACGACTCCTTGTAAAAAAAGGTGTCAGTTTTGTTGCCAGATTACAGGGTAAACAACCAATGATCAGAGTTAAATATCTCGGTGGGGTCCTGCCCGCTAAAGTAACCAACCAGTTTGGCGGCGAAGAGAACAGCTGCCCCCCTCTCACCTGCACGACGGCCAGGTGGGGGTGCAGAGCGGAGAGCGGGCACCCCAACGCCGCCAGGTCCTTGATCTCGCTGGCACGGAAGATGATGTAGTCGTAGATCTCCTCGCGAGGGGCGATGGCTTGCTCGGCGGGGCGACCCTCCGTGCCGCACACACGCACTGCGCACGCACAAAGACGACGCTAACGCCGCTAACGGTGCCGTGGTGGTGGTGGGTGTGTGGGCGCCACGGTGGTGAGAAGTGAACCACCTCGCCTGGTGTCTATCGGAGGTCGCGCTTTTCATCCCAACCCTGGCGTCGGTTTTTTGTCCATCACGTCGGGTTTTTGAGATGATGTCAAATATTGTTGCATTTTCAATAAAAACTTGCGGAAGAAAAATATTAAGTGAATGTGGATATCTACGTAAAATGATATTGTAAACACACTATCCTAAAAATACAGCACCGTATTTTAACACTAAAGCAGTCACTGATTTTTTTTCGATTTAAAGCTTTCGTGACTGCAGGGATTCATCTTCTTGGTTCTTTCGGTAAAGTCATCACGTAGAAGGGAAGTAATAAAATAATAAAATAAAACATAATAAAATTATTCTCACGACGTTTCGGCTACAACACAAGCAGCCGTCCTGCTGTTTAAGCCCTCACCCCCTTTGACCCGTGACCCTCCCGTGCGTGACCTTTGGCCAAGGCGACGGTGCAGTCGTCCGAGTTGACCCCGCTCAGGGTGCCCTCGTAGCGGATGCCGGCCATGGAGATCAAGCTCGTCCTGCTGCCCAAGCACAGCGTCCACGTGGGCATGATGCTGCTGCTGATGATGCTGATGATGATTCTGCTGATGATGATGCTGCTGATGATGATGCTGCTGATGATGATGCTGATGATGCTGCTGATGATGATGATGCTGATGATGATGCTGCTGATGATGATGCTGATGATACTGCTGCTGATGATACTGCTGATGATGATGCTGATGATACTGCTGATGATGATGCTGCTGATGATGATACTGCTGATGATGCTGCTGATGCTGCTGATGATGCTCCTGCTGCTGATGATGATGCTCCTGCTGCTGCTCCTGCTGCTGCTGCTGCTCGTAGCCGCCGCCGGCTCGAGCTACGGGAGACGACGAGAGGGGAGGGTGGGGCCGGGCAGGAGGAGGGGGGGTCATGGTGGTGATGGTGGTGGTGGTGATGGTGGTGGTGGTGATGGTGGTGATGGTGTTGATGGTGTTGATCGTGGTGATGGTGGTGATGGTGGTGATGGTGTTGGTGGTGATGGTGGTGATGGTAATAGTGGTGATGGTGGTGATGATGGTGGTGGTGATGGTGGTGGTGGTGATGGTAATAGTGGTGATGGTGGTGATGATGGTGGTGGTGATGGTGGTGTTGGTGGTGCTGATGGTGGTGGTGTTGGTGGTGATGGTGGTGTTGATGGTGATGATGGTGGTGTTGATGGTGATGATGGTGGTGGTGTTGGTGGTGATGGTGGTGGTGATGATGATGTTGATGTTGGTGGTGATCACCACCCACGATGCGCCCCGCGTGTTCACGCCGTTTGAACTGAGCTGCTCACCGGGTCGCGTCGTGCAAAGGGCGCCAAATTGTGGGGGAGGGGATTTTTTTTCCTCTTCCTGTCAACGGGGGGTATTATTTATTTATTAATTCCTTTTTTGTATTTTATTACATTTTTATATTTTATTATTTTGTTATTAATATTGTGTTCCCTACCTACGCGACTTTACCTAAATAAACAAAGAATTGCGCTCAACGTCTGTCGGGTCACTTGAGTTCACCCCCAAACCCGCCCCCCCTCGCCCCTCGCCCCGCCCCCCCTCGCCCCTCGCCCCGCCCCCCCTCGCCCCACGACTTCCTCTTATCCACTTCCTGCCCTCCGCCCCCCTCCCCCCTCGCCCCCCTCCCTTCACCCCTCGTGGTGGTGGTGATGATGATGTTGATGATGAGGAAGGATGTTGGTGATGATGGTGATGTTGATATTGATGATGTTGATATTGATGATGAAGATGTTGGTGATGTTGATGATGATGTTGGTGATGTTGATGTTGCTACAAGAGCTAACGCGTGATGCTTATCAGTGTTATGGTTTACACTGCCCTAGACTTATCAGTGTTGTGATTTACACTGCTCTGTACTATTTGAACCCGAATAAACTACGAGTGGAGACCGCCAGAGGCTCCGCGTGTCTCCGCCTCCCCCCCCCGTGTCCCCGTGTCTCACCCCGTGTCTCCCTACCTCGCCCGTGTCTCCGTGTCTCTCTCTCCACCCGTGTCTCTCTCCCCGTGTCTCTCTCTCCACCCGTGTCTCTCTCTCCACCCGTGTCTCCGTGTCTCTCTCTCCACCCGTGTCTCTCTCCCCGTGTCTCTCTCTCCACCCGTGTCTCCGTGTCTCTCTCCCCGTGTCTCTCCACCCGTGTCTCTCTCTCCACCCGTGTCTCCACCCGTGTCTCTCTCCCCGTGTCTCTCTCTCCACCCGTGTCTCTCCACCCGTGTCTCTCCACCCGTGTCTCTCCACCCGTGTCTGTCTCACCCCGTGTCTCTCTCTCCACCCGTGTCTGTCTCACCCCGTGTCTCTCTCCACCCGTGTCTCTCTCTCCACCCGTGTCTCCGTGTCTCTCTCTCCACCCGTGTCTCTCCCCGTGTCTCTCTCTCCACCCGTGTCTCCGTGTCTCTCTCTCCACCCGTGTCTCTCCCCGTGTCTCTCTCCACCCGTGTCTCTCTCTCCACCCGTGTCTCCGTGTCTCTCTCTCCACCCGTGTCTCTCCCCGTGTCTCTCTCCACCCGTGTCTCTCTCTCCACCCGTGTCTCCGTGTCTCTCTCTCCACCCGTGTCTCTCCACCCGTGTCTCTCCACCCGTGTCTCTCTCTCCACCCGTGTCTCTCCACCCGTGTCTCCGTGTCTCTCTCTCCACCCGTCTCTCCACCCGTGTCTCTCTCTCCACCCGTGTCTCTCCACCCGTGTCTCTCTCTCCACCCGTGTCTCTCCACCCGTGTCTCTCCCCCCGTGTCTCTCTCTCCACCCGTGTCTCTCCCCCCGTGTCTCTCCACCCGTGTCTCTCCACCCGCGTCTCTCCACCCGTGTCTCTCCACCCGTGTCTCTCTCTCCGCCCGTGTCTCTCCACCCGTGTCTCTCCACCCGTGTCTCTCCACCCGTGTCTCTCTCCCCGTGTCTCTCTCTCCACCCGTGTCTCTCCACCCGTGTCTCTCTCTCCACCCGTGTCTCTCCCCGTGTCTCTCTCTCGATGTCTCCGCTGTGTCCGCTGATCTTCTCCAAGTCATTAAGGTTTCGAGGCTGACGTTTGGCAACTCGAACCTTCAACTCCCTCCACAGATTTTCTATGGGATTAAGGTCTGGAGACTGGCTAGGCCACTCCAGGACCTTAATGTGCTTCTTCTTGAGCCACTCCTTTGTTGCCTTGGCCGTGTGTTTTGGGTCATTGCCATGCTGGAATACCCATCCACGACTCATTTTCAATGCCCTGGCTGAGGGAAGGAGGTTCTCACCCAAGATTTGACGGTACATGGCCCCGTCCATCGTCCCTTTGATGCGGTGAAGTTGTCCTGTCCCCTTAGCAGATAAACACCCCCAAAGCATAATGTTTCCACCTCCATGTTTGACGGTGGGGATGGTGTTCTTGGGGTCATAGGCAGCATTCCTCCTCCAAACACGGCGAGTTGAGTTGATGCCAAAGAGCTCCATTTTGGTCTCATCTGACCACAACATTTTCACCCAGTTGTCCTCTGAATCATTCAGATGTTCATTGGCAAACTTCAGACGGGCATGTATATGTGCTTTCTTGAGCAGGGGGACCTTGTGGGCACTGCAGGATTTCAGTCCTTCACGGCGTAGTGTGTTACCAACTGTTTTCTTGTTGACTATGGTCCCAGCTGCCTTGAGATCATTGACAAGATCCTCCCGTGTAGTTCTGGGCTGATTCCTCACTGTTCTCATGATCATTGCAACTCCACGAGGTGAGATCTTGCATGGAGCCCCAGGCCGAGGGAGATTGACAGTTCTTTTATGTTTATTTCATTTGCGAATAATCGCATGAACTGTTGTCACCTTTTCACCAAGCTGCTTGGCGATGGTCTTGTAGTCCATTCTAGCCTTGTGTAGGTCTACAATATTGTCCCTGACATCCTTGGAGAGCTCTTTGGTCTTAGCCATGGTGGAGAGTTTGGAATCTGATTGATTGCTTCTGTGAACAGGTGTCTTTTATACAGGTAACAAGCTAAGATTAGGAGCACTCCCTTTAAGAGTGTGCTCCTAATCTCAGCTCGTTACCTGTATAAAATACACCTGGGAGCCAGAAATCTTTCTGATTGAGAGGGGGTCAAATAATTATTTCCCTCATTAAAATGCAAATCAATTTATAACATTTTTTCCTGGATTTGTGTTGTTATTCTGTCTCTCACTGTTCAAATAAACCTACCTTTAATATTATAGACTGATCATTTCTTTGTCAGTGGGCAAACGTACAAAATCAGCAGGGGATCAAATTTTTTATCCCTCATTGTATGTTAACCACGCTGTGTGTGAACACCTATGTTAACCACACTGTGTGTGAACACCTATGTTAACCAAATTGTCTCAACGTTGCATGTGTACTGGGTTTTAATTAAAATTTAGTTTTCTTGATGGAGTAATTTCTGCCCCTTTATATTTTTCAACGCTTCTCACTTCACGTGATATGCCTCTGTTTGTCGTGGTCAACATCTTGTAACAACATGTTTAGTCTACTTCCTGTTGTCCAATCCACGAGACTGTGTGCTTACTGTGACAACGTACTGCCCGCACACCAATCAGGCGCCACGTGCCTCAGGCTCACCTGCGTCGTGTGCGTGCATCACTCGAAATAAAAAACCTAATTGATAAAGCAATCAATAAAAATCGGCGTCAATCACTTAAGCGTCTCTTTAAAAGCGTGGACGTCTTATTAATTAAATATCTATTTGCCCGCCGGGAATCGAGAACGCCGCGGCCCCTGAGCTCTGGAATCGCGTCGCCCACGAAGCTTCTGAACACGCGGTGAGCGCCGAGCGCGTGTCGCGCAACTCAAACTTGTTGTTTTATTATTCAACTTCATTCGTCCCCCTCTCTCTCTGTGTGCGTGTGGCGCGCTCAAGGCTCGTGGGCGACACGTCGTTCACTTCCACGTTGTCCGCTAGACTTCTTTAAAAAAAATGTTACAATTTTTTAAAATAAAAAATAAATTTGTATTAAATTTTTTTTTTTAAGGAGTTTCTTTTAGTGGGTTTACCTATACAATGCATGGGTCTCCTTGCATATCTAGATTATATTTATTAGTTCAACAACAACAACGAGAACACCGCTGCCGGGTGACTACCTAACACGAGGTCTGACCCTGCGTAGTAAAGTGTTGTGTGTTGCTAAATTGGTTATGGCTACAAAGTATGTTTAATGGATAGTATTATTCCACACAAACTTTGCGTTTGTGAGCAGGACTTTACGTGAAGGGATGACACAAATGCACGCCACGTTTTTTTATTTAAAATAGTTAAATTTATCAATGTCCTGGGTCACAAAAGCAACGTTTGTGAGGAGATTTTATTTAAATGTATTTTTAATTTATTTTAGTTTTATTTATTTCTACCTACGTGACTTTACTGAAAAAAACCTCCGAGTATGAATCCTTGCAGTCACGAAAGCTTCAAATTTAGAATTTGTTGAGATTAACAATAGCCACTTTCTCTACTTTTGAGACATAAGCTATTAGATAATAAAACTGTACTACTAAGGGACAATGTTGTTGTGACACTGTTATTAATGGAGTGGATTATTCACTTCGCTTTTGTGTCCTGGGTCACACAAGCAACGTTTGTGTGGAGTATTAAGAGCCCACTTTCTCTACTTTTGAGGCACTAGCTATTAGGTAATAACACTTTACTACACAGGGACAACAATAAAACATGTTTTTGTTACACACTGAATTATCTACTTAATCGAGGAAATCTCTAAAGCTTTCGTGACTGCAGGGACTTGTCTTCTTGGTTCTTTCGGTAAAGTCGCGTAGAAGGGCTCGTTTTTTGTCTGAAATCCTACGGCCTTTCACTGGAAAAAACACCTCTGCGGTACTAAACTCTACTGATCTGGTATCGACAATCAAGGGGATTTCCCTGTCCCCAGACGACCTGATTGTCAGTTTGGATGTGGTTTCCTTATTCACCAAAGTTCCTGTACCTGACACCATCGCAATCATTGAAGACTTGATTCATCAAGGACTGAATGCTGGGGTACCCCCCCCCCCCTGGTGAGACACTGCTTAACCAATACATACTTCACCTGGAATGGAACTTTCTACAAACAAACTGAGGGTACCCCAATGGGCTCCCCCCTATCTCCGGTTGTAGCCAACGTTTTCATGAAGAAATTTGAGACTGACGCCATCCAGACTGCCACTCTATGCCCGACCTTGTGGAAGAGGTACGTAGATGACACTTTTGTCATTTGGCCACATGGCCGGCCTGCTCTAGACCAATTCCTCGACCACATCAATTCCATACACCCAGCCATCAGATTCACCATGGAAGTCGAAAAAGATGGCAAGCTACCCTTTTTGGATGTCCTAATTAAAAGGAGACCTGATGGTTCAATGAGCCATTCTGTCTACAGGAAAGCCACCCACACGGATGCTTGCCTAAAACCGGATTCCCACCACCATCCATCCCAGAAAAACTCCCTCGTCAAGACTCTATACCAGGGGTCCTCAAACTTTTTAAACAGGGGGCCAGTTCACTGTCCCTCAGACCGTTGGAGGGCCGGACTATAGTTAAAAAACAACTATTAACAAATTCCTATGCACACTGCATATATCTTATTTTGAAGTGAAGAAACAAAACGGGAACATACAATATTTAAAATGAAGAACAAGTAAAGTTAAATCAACAAACTTGCCAGTATTTCAATGGGAACTATGGGCCTGCTTTTGGCTAATGAGATGGTCAATGTCCGGTTCCATATTTGTCACTGCTAGTCGTAACAAGTGATGCAAGTGTGCATCCGTTAGTCTAGATCTGGTTGGAGATTTCAAATGTTTCATTCTGGAAAAAGTGTGTTCACAGACATAAGCGCTGCCAAAGATGGTTGCCATTTTGAGTGCATGGTTCCTGAGATGAGGATATGTCTCAGAGGGGAGAGATGCATAGAAATTATGAAGGCTGCTTGACTTGAATGCGTCTTTCAGAGAGTCACAATTCTGCAGTTCAGCGAGTTCCATTTGGTAAATTGTATCCACATTTTCAATGTCAATAGAAAATGGGTTATGGAAAAGCTGTATGTCCTGTTCATGGAGATGAAGCTCTTTAAATCTAAATTGGAACTCCTTTTGCAATTTTTCCAGTGAATCCACACATGTTTTGTTTGGGAATGCAACCAATGTTTTTTCCGCTAACAGATTTTGAGTTGTGGGGAGATGGCAGAAGTTTTCCTCCTTCACTTGTTTGATGAGGAGGCCTAATTTTACTTCAAATGCTTTGACATGTGATTACATATCACAGATGAGCTTCCCCTTTCCTTGAAGTTGCACATTGAAACTGTTAAGTAGCTCTGTTACATCTGTCAGAAAGGCAAGGTGCCATTTCCATTCTGCATCATTGAGCTCTGGTACTTTTTTGTTTTTTGAAAACAAAAGCTGTAATCTGTGGAAGTAAGTCCTAGAAACGTTTCAAAACTCTCCCTCGACTCAGCCAACGGACTTCTGTGTGGTACAGAACATCTTCATAGTCAACATTTAGCTCGGACAGAAATTCCTGAAATTGTCTGTGGTTTAGTGCATGATCTCTAATGAAGTTAACAGTCCCACTTCAGTGATTTACTACACAGCGCTTGTTGGTGGATGAGGCAGTGTATGGCTATTGGATGAGAATGGTTATGTTTGTCCATCTCTTGGTTAATGCGAGCAATTACTCCTTTCTTAGACCCCACCATGCTAGGAGCACAATCAGTTGTCACACTGGCTAGTTTAGCCCAGTTCAGCTCCAAACCATTCACAGTTTGGCAAACCTTTTCATAGATATCCTCTCTTGTAGTTGTTCCTTTGGTGCTTTGCAGTGCAGCAAGCTCTTCTGTGACTTCGAAATAGTCATTCGTCCCACAAATAAAAATTAGAAGTTGTGCAGAATCACGAACATCGTTGCTTTCGTCGAGTGCCAAGGAAAAATAGGAAAGTTTTTTTTGTGGAGTTTTGCAAATGCTGATGGAAATTGTCTCCCATTTCTTCAATCCTCCGTGTAATTGTAGGTCCTAAAAGACTCACTGTACTAAATAAATCGGCCTTCTCTGGACACATCTCTTTGGCAACAGAAAGAAGGCATTCTTTAACAAATTCTCCCTCAACGAATGGTCTGCCAGTGCACACTATTAGCTTGGCAATTTGAAAACTTGCTTTCAGTGATGAAATATTTAGCTGCTTCTGCTTCACAAAAGTATTTTGCGGAGTTAATGTATTTTTCAGTTTTAATATTTTATCTTTTCTCACTTTTCTCCGACCAAACAATCATATTTATCTTTATGTTGAGTTTCATAGTGTCGACATAAATTGTATTCTTTGAACACAGACACTATATTCTGGCATATCAGACACACAGCTCTTTCCTTGTACTGCATGAAAAAGTAATCATAAGTCCACTGTTTTTTGAATATCCTACACTCCGAGTCAATTTTTCTCTTTCTTGACATCATTGTTTCCTAGGGAGTCAAAATTGCTATTAGTAAAATACCAATATATATACAGCGCTACAAAAACAATATAGCAGCAATAACTTTGCCCACACAGAGACATACAGACTGCACTGCCCATCAATGCAGTCTGATTGGGGGAACTCCACTTTTACCCCAGGCTCACACTGGTGTGGGTGCCATTAAAAAGTTAATTACACCTGCAGTTTTGTTCACAGATCGCAGTGCGATCTGCGAACTCGCATAGGAATATGATCGCATGGGGGAGAAGACCCATGCGATCCACTGCAGGAAAAAAGGCACATGTGCCTTTTTTTCTTCCGAATCTAATGCAAGTTCAGCCATACAAGCATATGGCTGAACTCGCACTGCTCAGAGATCGCAACAGTATGAACCGGGGCTTACACAACATACAACATATAACCTCATATAATTGAATAGCAATCAGAATATAAATGCACTTACTGTCATTTAAATTGGGTTTCCTACTCCTCGGCTGTCTGTCACTGACTAGCACGGGAAAACAGCAGGCAGCCCCTCCAGAGATCAATCTGTTATTACCCCTCTATCATTTACTCAGCACACAGGAATATCACTGAGAGTGGAGCCGAGGGGCAAGTGAGGGAGCTGAGGGAGGGAGAGCCAGTCAAGCGCAGCCAGGGGAGGGCTGGCAGCCTTAGGCCTGGCGGGCAAATCCAGTCAATTGGCCCATTGAACCATTCACCAGCGCAGCCCAATGAGTGCCCACCGCCGCAGCTCAATCAGTGCCCACCGCCTCAGCTCAATCAGTGATCACCAGCGCAGCCAAATCAGTGCCCACCGCCGCAGCTCAATCAGTGCTCGCCACCGCAGCCCAATCAGTGCCCACCACCGCAGCCCAATGAGTGCTCACCAGCGCAGCCAAATTAGTGCTCACAAGCGCAGCCCAATTAGTGACCATGGGCCGGATAAATGTCCTCGGCGGGCCGAATGTGGCCCGCGGGCCGTAGTTTGAGGACCCCTGGTTTAGACGGTACGGAGGTCACGGTTTAAAGTTCTCAACATCCACCAAAACCAAGAATGGGCCAACATCCCACCAGTGTGGGGCGCGTGAAGCGCGAGGCGAGACTGCGCTAGAAGCTGGTGCAGCAGCTCGATGCTGCCGGCGTCTGAGATGCCGACACGTGCAACTTGGCCAAGGTCCCTTCTACATCCGCGCGTTAGCAAGTGAAGGGTGCAACAGGGTGCAACACAATCATGCACGAGGCACTTGGTGTCTTGTGGGCTTTATTTACGTTCCAATAAGAGATAAAGATACAGCGAGGTCCACAAAGTGCTGCAACGAACGCTTCGCAGCTGCTAAGGCCGCTTTGAGCTCAACGGCAAAAAGACCGAGTTTATCAGCGATGCAAAGTAAGCAACAACACCCCTTGTTTAAGGGACATTCAAAAAAGGTTACTAAATGTAACTTTTGCACTATTGACAGGAACAACTTTGTTCAAAAAGTTACTCGCGCTAAATCTTACAAAAACCCTGGGTAATTACGTAACAACTTTTGGTGCCTACATTTTCCATGTTTTATATGAAAAAATTAAAAAAATCAAAAGTGAAAATCGCCATGGAACAGCATTAATGGCAGTATTTGCCACATTGAAGCATCATTTGTGCAGAAATGTCTATTGAGGTACAACTTACCATTCCCATCAACTCAAACCTTGGCAGTCAAATATTCAGAGGCATTACGTTGCAAACGAGGTCACGGTGCATACAAAACCACTCAATGGCAAAGAGGCTCAACTGTGCCGGTCGCCAGAGGCTTTCGTCCAATATCAAAACAAAAGTAACTTTCGGTTTAAAGTCTTTAAACGAGATGCAAATGGAGACCGCTCGGCCTACGAGTTCTTCAGGGTTTCCAGCCTCGCCAGCAGCTCCCGACGTCGAATCTGCTCGCGCCGCTTCTCCGCCTTGAGTCTCTCCTCCTCGCGCTTCAGGGTGCGCGAATATTCTATCGCGCGCTTCAGGATCTGCGCCTTGGCCGCCTTCTCGTCGTGCGCCAGCTCCGGTATGCCACCGCGCAGCCACTGGAAACCCTTCTTGATGGAGTCGCGCCGCCGACGCTCCTGGTCGTTGTGCCGCTCGCCAAGCCCCTCCGAGCCGCCGGAGCTCCGAGGGCTGCCGCCGCTCCCCGTCGAGACGGCGCCGGATGAGCCGGCCCCGCCGGCGGCGCCCCGGCTCCGCGCGGATTCTCGCGGCGCCGACGGGGGCGGCGTCTCCGCCCCGCGCGCAGGCGGCGAGGGGGCGGCGTAGTTGTGCTGCTGCTGGTGCACGGGCGGCGTGGACGGCGGCGGGGCGGGTCGCCGCCGCTGCTGCCGCCGCTGCCGCCGGTTGTTGTCGTTGTACCGGGGGGCCGTGTTTGTGTTGTGCACGGCGCGTAGCGCTACGCTCGCTTTGGCGTGGCTCCACTTCTCCACGGTCACCACGTCAATCTCTCCATCTTCCGCGTCGTCGTCATTGTCTGCAGAAGGGAAACACGTATACGTCAGCAACGCAATGTAGAAAAATGCAACATTATAAACCTAAACTGCGCAGGTGTAGTGCCAGAAGAGGGGAGGAGCTGCTGGGGGCTCTGGGACCCTAGACAGAGAAGCCCTCGGCGCCAGGCGCTAGGATCCCAGGCACCCCAGACAGCTAAGCCCCTTGGCGCCACCAACGGGGGGGGCTGTGTGTGCTCTGTGGGATATCTGGGGGCGCACACGGCCTCACCCCTCGTTGGGGACGAGGCATAAAAGGGCAGCTCCCTGGCCGATCGGGGCCAGTCGCAGCTCAAGACCCAAGACCCGCCAGCCAGCCAGCTTAGGACCCTGGACCCCCTCGTCCCGCTTGTCCTTGTAAGGGCCGGGATGCTGTGAGGGCCAGTGGTGGGACTTTGGGACTCCCGGCTCTACGTCCTTGTAAGGGCGAGTTCCGAGTCCAGACCCCCCCACCGTGGCTGGGTCGGGTCAGGTAGCTCCCCTAGGGTAATTGTAGCCCGAGGACCCCAGAGCGTAGCCAGAGTAGTGTATCCAGGCTGTGTACCTAGGCTGTGTACCTAGGCTGTGTACCTAGGCTATAACAGAGTATCAGCACTGTTGAGGTGTTGTATTGTAATAAAGAAGTTACTTCTACAAGTGTCTCCGGAACCCATTACACAGGTACAGGACCTGTTGAAATGTACACACGCAACATTCGTGTAGTGAGCTTGACAACTGTAAGTTTGTTGTAAACGAAGATGAACAAGCTAATTCGAAAAGTTCTCGTGACTGCAAGGATCCATACTTTTTGGAAGGATGTCATTGACCAACTTTAGCAGCCTCACAGTTCACTGCAGGGTTAGGGGTTAGGGTTAGGGTCAGGGGTTAGGGGTCAGGGGTTAGGGTAGGGGTTAGAGTTAGGGTCAGGGGTCAGGGGTTAGGGTTTAGGGGTTAGGGGTTAGGGGTCAGGGTTCGGGGTTAGGCTCCACCCCCCCCCTCTTAACCTCTATGTAATCTCGTGTCTCTCAGAGCTCGCTTCACTTGATACGGTGATTTTGCTGTAACTGTTCCACCTGAAGATGGAAGCTCGAGTTGCCTCCGAAACGTCGTGATTCATTTCATGTTTGACCTGCGTGACTTGACCGAAAAAAACAAAAGGCACGACCGCGCTAAAACGACCGAATAAAGAAACACGCAAAACAGCGTGCAAGTCTCACCCGAATCGCCGAGCGTCTCGTTGCCGGGAGACATCGCCCCGCCCACGACAGTCTCCCCATCCTCCCGCCCCTCGGCCGGCAGGTGCCGCCCTCCCGGCTCAAAGGGCAGCATCTCGGCGGGCACCGCGGCGGCCGCGGGGCTCGGCACGGCGCGGGAGACCGCGGGCGGCGGCGGCGCCGACTTGTCGGCGGGCGCCAGCCGCCCCGGCGTGGCTCTGGCCGAGGAGGCGGCGCTGCTCCACATGCAGTCCCGCAGCAGCATTACTCCCACGGCTCCCACGCCGCTGCCGCCGGCGGGGTCCCAGACGTGGCCGCGGCTCGCCACTTCGCCGCCTTCGCGGCTCGGATCGCCCGAGGGCGGCGGCGTTGGCGTTGAGTTCGCTCCGTCCAGCGCGGGGGGCAGGAGCTCAAACTTCTTCCAAATGTCCTCGCTGGGCAGCGTGGACTGGTGCCAGTCGCTGTGCAACTCCTCGCCGTTGTAGAAGGTCGAGGAGGAGGAGGAGTCATCCCTGCCGGCAGACATTGCGTGGATGATGACGACGCTGCTGCTACACGTGGTGATGATGATGACGCTGCTGCTACTTTCGTCACGCGACAACACGCCGCGTGGTGGCGGGTAGGGGTTGTTGTTCTTGTTTACATTCCACCACCACCCTCCTCCCTGTTGTTGTTGCGTCTTGTTTACTTCTTCTGCAGGGGGCCGCCGGGCTCGCCTGTAACAACAGCAAACAATAAAGAAAGCAGCGTCGTTAACAAAGCGAGCAAACACCACACAGAGTCGTAAGTGGCGCTGTTACTCATCCACAGCTCAATTTCATTCATCTCCGGGACGTTAAATTTCGATTTAAAGCTTTCGTGACTGCAGGGATTCATCTTCTTGGTTCTTTCGGTAAAGTCGCGTAGAAGGGAAACAATAAAATAATAAAAATATAAAACAATAACAATTCTCACGACGTTTCGTGTTGCAGTCGACACGTCGTGAGAATTTTTATTGTGTAGTGAATACTTGGGACGCAAGAGGGAGCGCACACACAGGGTGACATACACACACAGGGTGACACACAAAGATCCCCCATATAGCCTTAACAGACTGTAGGGGCAAGTGCTGTTAGCAAGCACCTATGAAGGCCGGAACGGTACACGAGGGGGTGGGTGGCCAGCACCACGCCCGACCGCCTTTGTCTCCCTAGTGGCAATGTTTACACACCGCACCAGGTACTCATTTGAGGCTGAGTCGACCTAGGGAAGGCCCGGGACCGGTTCAGACAATCGTCTGATGTTGACCGTGAGCAGGAATCGAACCCGGGTCGCCAGGTTCATAGCGCAGCGCGCTAACCGCTACATTACCGCTCCCCATACAGCGTGACACACACACAGGGTGACACATACAGGGTGACACACACACAGGGTGACACACACACACAGCGTGACACACACAGGGTGACACACACACGCACATGGTGACACACACACACAGGGTGACACACACAGGGTGACATACACACACACACAGCGTGACACACACACACAGGGTCACACACACACACAGCGTGACACACACACACAGGGTGAAACACACACACAGGGTGACATACACACACAGGGTGACACACACACACAGGGTGACACACACACACACAGGGTGACACACACACACAGGTGACACACACACACACAGGGTGAGACACACACAGGGTGACACACACGCACACAGGGTGACACACACACGCACACAGGGTGACACACACACACACAGGGTGACACACGCACACAGGGTGACACACACACGCAGGGTGACACACACACGCAGGGTGACACACACACAGGGTGACACACACACAGCGTGACACACACACAGCGTGACACACACGCACATAGGGTGACACACACACGCAGGGTGACACACACACACACACAGCGTGACACACACACACAGGGTGACACACACACAGGGTGACACACACACACAGGGTGACACACACACACACAGGGTGACACACACACAGGGTGACACACACAGGGTGACACACGCACACAGGGTGACACACGCACACAGGGTGACACACGCACACACAGGGTGACACACACACACACACAGGTGACACACACACACACACAGGGTGACACACACGCACACAGGGTGACACACACACGCACACAGGGTGACACACACACACACAGGGTGACACACGCACACAGGGTGACACACACACGCAGGGTGACACACACACGCAGGGTGACACACACACAGGGTGACACACACACAGCGTGACACACACACAGCGTGACACACACGCACATAGGGTGACACACACACGCAGGGTGACACACACACACACAGCGTGACACACACACACAGGGTGACACACACACAGGGTGACACACACACACAGGGTGACACACACACACAGGGTGACACACACACACAGGGTGACATACACACACAGGGTGACACACACACACAGGGTGACACACACACAGGGTGACACACACACAGGGTGACACACACAGGGTGACACACGCACACAGGGTGACACACGCACACAGGGTGACACACGCACACAGGGTGACACACGCACACAGGGTGACACACGCACACAGGGTGACACACGCACACACAGGGTGACACACACACACACACAGGTGACACACACACACACAGGGTGAGACACACACACAGGGTGACACACACGCACACAGGGTGACACACACACGCACACAGGGTGACACACACACACACACAGGGTGACACACGCACACAGGGTGACACACACACGCAGGGTGACACACACACGCAGGGTGACACACACACAGGGTGACACACACACAGCGTGACACACACACAGCGTGACACACACGCACATAGGGTGACACACACACGCAGGGTGACACACACACACACACACAGCGTGACACACACACACAGGGTGACACACACACACAGGGTGACACACACACACACAGGGTGACACACACACACAGGGTGACACACACACACAGGGTGACACACACACACAGGGTGACACACACACACAGGGTGACACACACAGGGTGACACACGCACACAGGGTGACACATGCACACAGGGTGACACACGCACACAGGGTGACACACACACAGGGTGACACGCACACAGGGTGACACGCACACAGGGTGACACACACAACAACAACAACCGCCATTCGCCACTAAGTGGCGGTGACGTCACCACGATGCTTGTGCCAGGCCAAGTGCACCTTGAGGCCACGTGAAGTGTCGAAAGCCCGCTGGCAGGAGGTCACGGGGCAGACCCAGGTGCCACTGGTCGACTGACCGAGATGACCGAGATGACTGGCTGATGCACCACCTGTGCCCCCTACTGTGCCAACTTGCTGTGCTTTAGCCACCCGGCGCTCCGCTCGTTGTTGTGAGCGTCGCTCCTCCGCCCTCCGTTGTTGTTGGAGGGCGACTGCCTCCAACTGCCCAGTAGCGTCCTTCACGAGCCTCCTCCACTGAGGCCGATCTTGACACCGCTGGTACCAGTCATCGGCAAGTCCACTCAGCTCCACGTCCTCCTGTACCACATCACTCCATCTCTTCTCCAGCCCGTGCCGCGCCCGTCTAGCCCCCTCGATCCGGCCGAACAAAAGCTGTTTAGGCATGCGGTGGCTGGGCATGCGGGCTACATGACCCAGCCAACGCAGCCTTGCCTGCCGGAGGAGCTCACTGATGGGACTTTGCCCAAATCTTTCAAGGATTTGTGAGCTCCTCACACAATCCAGCCTGGTTAAACCCAGGATGGATCGTAGGCAGGCCAGCCTAAATGTTTCCAACCGGCGAAGATGCTCCACCAGGGGGGTCCACGTTTCGCAAGCGTAGAGAAGGGAGGGAATGACCGTGGCCGAGAAGACCTGAAGCTTCGTGCGGAGCGACAGACCAGGTAGCTTCCACACAGCGTTACGCAACCGATGAAAAAGATATTGCCGCTCGACTGATTCGGAGTGAGACCTCTGCTGATAGACTGGAGCCGGTCATAAGCATACTGCCCAGGTATGGGAAACTCTCCACTCTCTCCACAACTGCCCCATCACCAATTGGGAGTTGTGGGGGTGGAGTGTCCGATGGTACAGAATACCCAGGCAGGTGCTTGGTTTTGGTGGGGCTGATGGTAAGGCCCCACCTCTTAGTGGCACGCTCCAGTCTCAGCAGCAGCGCCTCCAACTCCTCTTCTGAATGAGCAGCTATTACCAAATCATCGGCATACATAACGTGGTTGACCAATAGGGAGCCATCCCTTGATCGCACCCGGGCGTCGATCAGCCTCCCATTATATCTGTACCAAACGGAAATTCCCCCGGTACAGCTATTGAAGGCTTCACGAACTACGCGGTCAAAATAGATGTTAAATAATGTGGGAGCCAGAGGACATCCCTGTCGCACCCCAAGGTGTACAGGGAAAGGCTCCGACTCCCGGCCACGTAGTTTTACCCGGGCCCGCTCACCATCATGAAGGTCCTTAATGATCGTGAGCAGAGGGTCAGGGACTCCGAAAGCACGAAGAACAACCCAGAGTCCAGTCCTACTGATGGTATCATAGGCCTTGACCAGGTCAATAAAGCAGAGATGTAGGTCTTTTTGGAATTCCCTACACCTCTGCTGTAGCAGACGGACAGAAAATATGGCATCTGTGCAGGACCGCCCTTTCCTGAAACCGCATTGGGGCTCCGCAAGCCCCTCCTCAGCGTGCCTAGCAAGGCGATGTTGAATAATCCTTGCCAGGACCTTACCCGGCACACTGAGGAGTGAGATGCCCCTGTAGTTGTTACAGTCTGTGCGGTCCCCCTTCTTAAAGAGGGGGACCACCAGGGCATCCTTCCAGTCCTGCGGAACCCGTCCAGTGGTCCAGACTGTTGTTATGATGTCATATAGGGCAGTCTGTGCACAAACGCCACACTCCCTCAGCATTTCGCTTGGGAGATCATCTCTGCCCGGTGCCTTCCCTGGTCTCAGACTCCGGATCGCCCTCAGTACTTCCTCAACAGCTGGAACCTCAGCCAGCCACTCACAGGGGGTGACCTCTTCCAATATTTGAGGCACCGCAGCCTCAGCAGGGTTATCCCCACTTTGTGCCATGATGTTTTCCTGGCTGAGAGAATTTCCCTCCCCCAGGACCTCACAGAAATGCTCAGAAAATCTGCAAACCTGTTCCTGGGGGTCGGAGATTGGATCACCGTTTTTTCCTCTAATGATGGTAATAGGTGTGGCGCTGCAGGTTACTTTTTTGATGGAGTTAAATAGTGATTTGTGATCACGGGCCACTGAGGCAGACTCCATCTCCTCAGCAACCCGCGACCACCACCCATCCTTACAACGCCTTACGGCTCTCCGAACTTCCGAGCGAAGGCTGCGGTAAACCTCCTCATTCTCTGACGTGGGATGCTGTAGGCGATGAGAGTGGGCCTGTCGCTTTTTCTCAATTAACCTGAACACCTCCTCTGTCAGCCAGGGTTTCTGGGGAGGTCTGGACCGCGTACCCAAAGCAGCCATTGCAGCTGCATGAGTCACAGTCTTAAACCTCGCCCATTTACCCTCGACATCAGGTGGAGTGGGGGACGATGCCAACCCCAGCTGCAAGCGATGATGAAATTCTCGCTTGCAACTTTCATCAGCTAACTGAGACCAGGCCACTTTTGGTTGGAATGGGATCCTGGGTGTACACCCACCACCGGAGTGGAAGAAAGGCAGGCGCATCTTACAGATGACTAGTCGATGGTCAGAGGACAGATCAGCTCCACGGTAGGTCCTGGTGTCAAGGACATGGGTTCGCATCCGCTGGTCCGTCACTATGTAGTCCAGCAGATGTTCTTGCTTGGACCCGGCATGTATCCATGATGTTGTGTGGATGCGCCGATGCCGGAAGAGCGTGTTGGTAATTACAAGCCCATGGGCTGCACAAAAATCTAGCAGCCTCCTACCGTTATTATTGAGCTGATCTGGCCCATGCCTTCCAATCACTCCAGACCAGGTGTCAGCATCATGACCAACTCGGGCATTGAAGTCACCCAACAAGATGACTCTGTCCCGAGTGGCCACTTTAGCCAGCACCTGTGACAGGAGGTCATAGAAAGCGTCTGACTCATCGGCTTTGCTTGCATCCCTCCACGGATGTTCGTCTTCGGTGGGGGCATAAGTAACCACGACCACCACTCCTCGCCTCTGGTTGATGGGAAGGCGAGCCCAAAGTATCCTGGGGCTTACAGCTTCCCACACCTCACCGCCACGCTCCCACGCCCCCTTCATTCTTTTGTTCAGAAGAAGAGTGACACACACACACAGGGTGACACACACACACACAGGGTGACACACACACACACAGGGTGACACACACACAGGGTGACACACACACAGGGTGACACGCACACAGGGTGACACACACACACAGGGTGACACACGCACACAGGGTGACACACACGCACACAGGGTGACACACACACGCACACAGGGTGACACACACACGCACACAGGGTGACACACACACAGGGTGACACACACACACACAGGGTGACACACACGCACACAGGGTGACACACACAGGGTGACGCACACAGGGTGACACACACACACACAGGGTGACACACACACACAGGGTGACACACACACACAGGGTGACACACACACAGGGTGACACACACACACAGGGTGACATACACACACACAGGGTGACACACACACAGGGTGACACACACACGCACACAGGGTGACACACACACGCACACAGGGTGACACACACACGCACACACAGGGTGATACACACACACACGCACACAGGGTGACACACACACACACACAGGGTGACACACACACACAGCGTGACACATACAGGGTGACACACACACACACACACAGGGTGACACACACACACACACAGGGTGACACACACACAGCGTGACACATACAGGGTGACACACACACAGGGTGACACACACACACACACAGCGTGACACATACAGGGTGACACACACACACACACAGGGTGACACACACAGCGTGACACACACACAGCGTGACACACACAGCGTGACACACACACACAGCGTGACACATACAGGGTGACACACACACAGCGTGACACACATACAGGGTGACACACACACACAGCGTGACACACACACACAGCGTGACACACACACACAGGGTGACACACACACACAGCGTGACACATACAGGGTGACACACACACACAGGGTGACACACACACAGCGTGACACATACAGGGTGACACACACACAGGGTGACACACACACACAGGGTGACACACACACAGCGTGACACATACAGGGTGACACACACACAGCGTGACACACACACACAGCGTGACACACACACAGCGTGACACACACACACAGGGTGACACACACAGGGTGACACACACAGGGTGACACACACACACAGGGTGACACACACAGGGTGACACACACACACAGCGTGACACACACACACACACAGGGTGACACACACACACACAGGGTGACACACACACACACACAGGGTGACACACACACAGGGTGACACACACACAGGGTGACACACACACACAGCGTGACACACACAGATTACAATGATGACGACGATGACGATGAGACGCTTCGCTGAGCTGCCGTAAGTGACGGGAGAAGTCGGCGTCAGAGCAGGAGCTGTAGAGCCGCTCCCAGTGAAGTCCACCCCCAAGTGGCTGGTGGACTCGGGGTGACGAGTGATGGTGGGGGGGGGCTACTCACGGTCAAGGGGCAGGACGAGGGGGGGTCACAGAGACGCCAGCAACGCCACGAAGCCGCCGCCGCCGGCAGCAGCAGCTGTGGTGATGGTGGAGAAAGAAGCCTCCATTGGGGTGGGGGCAGGGCGGGTGGTCGGACTCCGCCACCAAGTGGAGGGGGTGGGGGGGGGAGGGAACTTGGGCGAGCCCATCTCGCAGTGGAGCTGGTGAGCGCCGCGGCCCATTGGCCTGGAGGGCACCGCCTCTCCCCCCCCCTCAACATCCACCGCGGTGGTACAGGCCGGGGGGCGGGTGAGTCACGAGACACTGGACTGCACGGTGAGATGTCAAGCGTGAACAACGCGCTGCATTAGTTTATATCTGTGTAGGAAATAATACATTGTCAGTTTTTTTTCTTTTAAAGCGCAGTGGGTAGATGAAGATTATATTTTAGGATTGTATAGTGTTGAGTCTATTGTACAGTGTTGAGTATATGGTGCAGTGTTGAGTCTATGGGGCAGTGTTGAGTCTATGGTGCAGTGTTGAGTCTATGGGCAGTGTTGAGTCTATGGGCAGTGTTGAGTCTATGGTGCAGTGTTGAGTCTATGGGCATGTTGAGTCTATGGGCATGTTGAGTCTATGGTGCAGTGTTGAGTCTATGGGCATGTTGAGTCTATGGTGCAGTGTTGAGTCTATGGTGCAGTATTGAGTCTATGGGCAGTGTTGAGTCTATGGTGCAGTGTTGAGTCTATGGTGCAGTATTGAGTCTATGGTGCAGTGTTGAGTCTATGGGCATGTTGAGTCTATGGTGCAGTGTTGAGTCTATGGTGCAGTATTGAGTCTATGGTGCAGTGTTGAGTCTATGGGCAGTGTTGAGTCTATGGGCAGTGTTGAGTCTATGGGCAGTGTTGAGTCTATGGGCAGTGTTGAGTCTATGGGCAGTGTTGAGTCTATGGGCATGTTGAGTCTATGGTGCAGTGTTGAGTCTATGGGCATGTTGAGTCTATGGTGCAGTGTTGAGTCTATGGTGCAGTGTTGAGTCTATGGGCAGTGCTGAGTCTATGGTGCAGTGTTGAGTCTATGGTGCAGTGCTGAGTCTATGGTGCAGTGCTGAGTCTATGGTGCAGTGTTGAGTCTATGGTGCAGTGTTGAGTCTATGGTGCAGTGTTGAGTCTATGGTGCAGTGTTGAGTCTATGGGTAGCAGTGTTGAGTCTATGGTGCAGTGTTGAGTCTATGGTGCAGTGTTGAGTCTATGGTGCAGTGTTGAGTCTATGGTGCAGTGTTGAGTCTATGGTGCAGTATTGAGTCTATGGTGCAGTGTTGAGTCTATGGTGCAGTGTTGAGTCTATGGTGCAGTGTTGAGTCTATGGGCAGTGTTGAGTCTATGGTGCAGTGTTGAGTCTATGGGCATGTTGAGTCTATGGTGCAGTGTTGAATCTATGGGCATGTTGAGTCTATGGTGCAGTGTTGAGTCTATGGGCATGTTGAGTCTATGGGCAGTGCTGAGTCTATGGTGCAGTGTTGAGTCTATGGTGCAGTGCTGAGTCTATGGTGCAGTGCTGAGTCTATGGTGCAGTGTTGAGTCTATGGTGCAGTGTTGAGTCTATGGTGCAGTGTTGAGTCTATGGGTAGCAGTGTTGAGTCTATGGTGCAGTGTTGAGTCTATGGTGCAGTGTTGAGTCTATGGTGCAGTGTTGAGTCTATGGTGCAGTATTGAGTCTATGGTGCAGTGTTGAGTCTATGGTGCAGTGTTGAGTCTATGGTGCAGTGTTGAGTCTATGGGCAGTGTTGAGTCTATGGTGCAGTGTTGAGTCTATGGGCATGTTGAGTCTATGGTGCAGTGTTGAGTCTATGGGCATGTTGAGTCTATGGTGCAGTGTTGAGTCTATGGGCATGTTGAGTCTATGGGCAGTGCTGAGTCTATGGTGCAGTGTTGAGTCTATGGTGCAGTGCTGAGTCTATGGTGCAGTGCTGAGTCTATGGTGCAGTGCTGAGTCTATGGGCAGTGCTTATCAATTCTACGAAATCTGAGTCTCGCTCGCCCCACGTGGTGGCCTATCCGCACTACGTCTTTTAAAAGCGCCCTGCTAAGACCCCACGTGATCACGGCCCGCGCTCCGTCTCCTGCGCGAGGCAGCGGCACGGGACGTCGGATCTCCCCTTCCACCCGCCACGAGGACTTTGTGTTTGTGTGTCACCTCAGCACGACGTGAAAACGACCTCAGGACCCCCCCCCCAGACATCTACGCGACGTTTTGCCGGTGAGTGCCGTGTTGAGGCCTACTCACGAGGAGTGTCACCGGCCTCGGCTAGATTGCCCAGCCGGCTGAGGTGCCACCTCAGGCGGCTGGGGCTCGGCTGGGCGGGGGGTCGTGGTGGTGAAGTCGAGTGTGGCTACCGTGGTGGTGACCCACACTCACAGAGACACACAGAGACACACAGAGACCCACACTCACAGAGACCCTCACTCATAGAGACACACACTCATAGAGACCCACACAGAGACCCACACACACAGAGACCTACACTCACAGAGACCCACAGACACAGAGACACACAGAGACTCACACTCACAGAGACCCACACTCACAGAGACACACAGAGACCCACACTCACAGAGACCCACACTCACAGAGACACACAGAGACCCACACTCACAGAGACCCACACTCATAGAGACCCACACTCACAGAGACACATAGAGACCCACACTCACAGAGACCCACACACACAGAGACACACAGAGACTCACACTCACAGAGACCCACACAGAGACCCACACTCATAGAGACCCACACAGAGACACACAGAGACCCTCACTCATAGAGACCCACACTCACAGAGACACACAGAGACCTACACTCACAGAGACCCACACTCACAGAGACACACAGAGACCCACACTCACAGAGACCCTCACTCATAGAGACCCACACTCATAGAGACCCACACTCACAGAGACCCACACACACAGAGACACACAGAGACTCACACTCACAGAGACCCACACAGAGACCCACACTCATAGAGACCCACACAGAGACACACAGAGACCCTCACTCATAGAGACCCACACTCATAGAGACCCACACTCACAGAGACCCACACACACAGAGACACACAGAGACTCACACTCACAGAGACCCACACAGAGACCCACACTCATAGAGACCCACACAGAGACACACAGAGACCCACACTCATAGAGCCCCACAGAGACACACAGAGACCCACACTCATAGAGACCCACAGAGACCCACACTCATAGAGACCCACACTCATAGAGACCCTCACTCACAGAGACCCACACAGAGACACACAGAGACCCTCACTCATAGAGACCCACAGAGACCCACACTCATAGAGACCCACACTCACAGAGACCCACACACACAGAGACACACAGAGACTCACACTCACAGAGACCCACACAGAGACCCACACTCATAGAGACCCACACAGAGACACACAGAGACCCACACTCATAGAGCCCCACAGAGACCCACAGAGACCCACACTCATAGAGACCCACACTCATAGAGACCCTCACTCACAGAGACCCACACAGAGACACACAGAGACCCACACTCATAGAGACCCTCACACACAGAGACCCACACAGAGACACAGAGACACACAGAGACCCACACTCATAGAGACCCAACACAGAGACCCTCACTCACAGAGACCCACACAGAGACACACAGAGACCCTCACTCATAGAGACCCACAGAGACCCACACTCATAGAGACCCACACTCACAGAGACCCACACACACAGAGACACACAGAGACTCACACTCACAGAGACCCACACAGAGACCCACACTCATAGAGACCCACACAGAGACACACAGAGACCCACACTCATAGAGCCCCACAGAGACCCACAGAGACCCACACTCATAGAGACCCACACTCATAGAGACCCTCACTCACAGAGACCCACACAGAGACACACAGAGACCCACACTCATAGAGACCCTCACACACAGAGACCCACACAGAGACACAGAGACACACAGAGACCCACACTCATAGAGACCCAACACAGAGACCCACACTCACAGAGACCCACACAGAGACACACAGAGACCCACACACACAGAGACCCACACACACAGAGACCCACACTCACAGAGACCCACACAGAGACCCACACACACAGAGACCCACACACACAGAGACACACAGAGACTCACACTCACAGAGACCCACACAGGGACCCACACTCACAGAGACCCACACTCATAGAGACCCAACACAGAGACCCACACTCACAGAGACCCACACTCACAGAGACCCACACAGAGACACACAGAGACCCACACACACAGAGACCCACACTCACAGAGACCCACACTCACAGAGACCCACACAGAGACCCACACACACAGAGACACACAGAGACTCACACTCACAGAGACCAACACAGGGACCCACACTCACAGAGACCCACACTCATAGAGACCCAACACAGAGACCCACACTCACAGAGACCCACACTCACAGAGACTCACACAGAGACCCACACTCATAGAGACTTACACTCACAGAGACCCACACTCACAGAGACCCACACTCATATAGACCCACACTCATAGATACCCACACTCACAGAGACTCACACTCATAGAGACCCACACAGAGACCCACACACAGAGACCCACACTCATAGAGACCCACACAGAGACCCACACTCACAGAGACTCACACAGAGACACACAGAGACCCACACTCACAGAGACCCTCACTCACAGAGACCCACACTCACAGAGACCCACACTCACAGAGACCCACACAGAGACCCTCACTCATAGAGACCCACACAGAGACACACAGAGACCCTCACTCATAGAGACCCACACTCATAGAGACCCACACTCACAGAGACCCACACTCACAGAGACCCACACACACAGAGACACACAGAGACTCACACTCACAGAGACCCACACAGAGACCCACACTCATAGAGACCCACACAGAGACACACAGAGACCCTCACTCATAGAGACCCACACTCATAGAGACCCACACTCACAGAGACCCACACACACAGAGACACACAGAGACTCACACTCACAGAGACCCACACAGAGACCCACACTCATAGAGACCCACACAGAGACACACAGAGACCCACACTCATAGAGCCCCACAGAGACACACAGAGACCCACACTCATAGAGACCCACAGAGACCCACACTCATAGAGACCCACACTCATAGAGACCCTCACTCACAGAGACCCACACAGAGACACACAGAGACCCTCACTCATAGAGACCCACAGAGACCCACACTCATAGAGACCCACACTCACAGAGACCCACACACACAGAGACACACAGAGACTCACACTCACAGAGACCCACACAGAGACCCACACTCATAGAGACCCACACAGAGACACACAGAGACCCACACTCATAGAGCCCCACAGAGACACACAGAGACCCACACTCATAGAGACCCACAGAGACCCACACTCATAGAGACCCTCACTCACAGAGACCCTCACTCACAGAGACCCACACAGAGACACACAGAGACCCACACTCATAGAGACCCTCAAACACAGAGACCCACACAGAGACACAGAGACACACAGAGACCCACACTCATAGAGACCCAACACAGAGACCCACACTCACAGAGACCCACACAGAGACACACAGAGACCCACACACACAGAGACCCACACACACAGAGACACACAGAGACTCACACTCACAGAGACCCACACAGGGACCCACACTCACAGAGACCCACACTCATAGAGACCCAACACAGAGACCCACATTCACAGAGACCCACACTCACAGAGACCCACACAGAGACACACAGAGACCCACACACACAGAGACCCACACTCACAGAGACCCACACTCACAGAGACCCACACAGAGACCCACACACACAGAGACCCACACACACAGAGACACACAGAGACTCACACTCACAGAGACCCACACAGGGACCCACACTCACAGAGACCCACACTCATAGAGACCCAACACAGAGACCCACACTCACAGAGACCCACACTCACAGAGACTCACACAGAGACCCACACTCATAGAGACCCACACTCATAGAGACTTACACTCACAGAGACCCACACTCACAGAGACCCACACTCATAGAGACCCACACTCATAGAGACCCACACTCACAGAGACTCACACTCATAGAGACCCACACAGAGACCCACACACACAGAGACCCACACTCATAGAGACCCACACAGAGACCCACACTCACAGAGACTCACACAGAGACACACAGAGACCCACACTCACAGAGACCCTCACTCACAGAGACCCACACTCACAGAGACCCACACTCACAGAGACCCACACAGAGACCCTCACTCACGGAGACTCACACTCACAGAGACCCACACTCACAGAGACTCACACTCACAGAGACCCACACTCACAGAGACCCACACTCACAGAGACCCACACTCACAGAGACCCACACAGAGACCCTCACTCCCGGAGACCCACACTCATAGAGACCCACACTCATAGAGACCCGCACAGAGACCCACACAGAGATCCACACTCATAGAGACCCACACAGAGACCCACACAGAGACTCACACTCACAGAGACCCACACTCACAGAGACCCACACTCATAGAGACCCACACTCATAGACACCCGCACAGAGACCCACACAGAGATCCACACTCATAGAGACCCACACAGAGACCCACACAGAGATCCACACTCACAGAGACTCACACAGAGACCCACAGAGACCCACACTCAGAGACCCACACTCATAGAGACCCACACTCACAGAGACCCACACTCATAGAGACCCACACTCATAGAGACCCACAGAGACCCACACTCATAGAGACCCACACTCATAGAGACCCTCACTCACAGAGACCCACACAGAGACACACAGAGACCCACACTCATAGAGACCCTCACACACAGAGACCCACACAGAGACACAGAGACACACAGAGACCCACACTCATAGAGACCCAACACAGAGACCCACACTCACAGAGACCCACACAGAGACACACAGAGACCCACACTCATAGAGACCCACACTCACAGAGACCCACACACACAGAGACACACAGAGACTCACACTCACAGAGACCCACACAGAGACCCACACTCATAGAGACCCACACAGAGACACACAGAGACCCTCACTCATAGAGACCCACACTCATAGAGACCCACACTCACAGAGACCCACACACACAGAGACACACAGAGA
The DNA here is from genome assembly GCF_015708825.2 of Lethenteron reissneri. Lineage (NCBI taxonomy): Eukaryota > Metazoa > Chordata > Hyperoartia > Petromyzontiformes > Petromyzontidae > Lethenteron > Lethenteron reissneri. The sequence goes on along the minus strand of NW_026891219.1, from coordinate 41,096 downwards.
CTCACACTCACAGAGACCCACACAGAAACCCACACTCATAGAGACCCACACAGAGACACACAGAGACCCTCACTCATAGAGACCCACACTCATAGAGACCCACACTCACAGAGACCCACACACACAGAGACACACAGAGACTCACACTCACAGAGACCCACACAGAGACCCACACTCATAGAGACCCACACAGAGACACACAGAGACCCACACTCATAGAGCCCCACAGAGACACACAGAGACCCACACTCATAGAGACCCACAGAGACCCACACTCATAGAGACCCACACTCATAGAGACCCTCACTCACAGAGACCCACACAGAGACACACAGAGACTCACACTCACAGAGACCCACACAGAGACCCACACTCATAGAGACCCACACAGAGACACACAGAGACCCACACTCATAGAGCCCCACAGAGACACACGGAGACCCACACTCATAGAGACCCACAGAGACCCACACTCATAGAGACCCACACTCATAGAGACCCTCACTCACAGAGACCCACACAGAGACACACAGAGACCCACACTCATAGAGACCCTCACACACAGAGACCCACACAGAGACACAGAGACACACAGAGACCCACACTCATAGAGACCCAACACAGAGACCCACACTCACAGAGACCCACACAGAGACACACAGAGACCCACACACACAGAGACCCACACACACAGAGACCCACACTCACAGAGACCCACACAGAGACCCACACACACAGAGACCCACACACACAGAGACACACAGAGACTCACACTCACAGAGACCCACACAGGGACCCACACTCACAGAGACCCACACTCATAGAGACCCAACACAGAGACCCACACTCACAGAGACCCACACTCACAGAGACCCACACAGAGACACACAGAGACCCACACACACAGAGACCCACACTCACAGAGACCCACACTCACAGAGACCCACACAGAGACCCACACACACAGAGACCCACACACACAGAGACACACACAGGGACCCACACTCACAGAGACCCACACTCATAGAGACCCAACACAGAGACCCACACTCACAGAGACCCACACTCACAGAGACTCACACAGAGACCCACACTC
>NW_026891219.1:0-35000 GCF_015708825.2 Lethenteron reissneri | reverse complement strand
AATGACGACGATGATGATGATGACGATGATGACGATGATGACGACGATGATGACGACGATGACGACGATGATGATGACGATGATGATGACGATGATGACGACGATGATGACGACGATGATGACGACGATGATGACGACGATGATGACGACGATGATGACGTTGATGACGTTGACGACGAGGGGCGAGTGGCCCCACCGGGGACTGGACCGGCGGCCCCCACGGTGCGAGGGCGGTGGCTCCGCGTGTTTGTCGACGGTGATGATCGCGACGTTTGGTGTCAAGTCGCTGGGACTCGACGCTTCGATGCGAAGCGGTGGACGCCGCGCGGACGACGCGACTCAATTGCCGACGTCGAGTTTCACGCCGAGAAGCCGAGAGGCAGCGACACCCCATCGCCCACGTGGTCAGTCCCAGGTGCACGGCCAGAGGGACACCAGTTGATGGTTGCTTGCAACCAGTTGCTGGTTGCTTTAAACGAGTTGCTGGTTGCTGTAAACCATTTGGTAGTTGCTTTAAACCAGTTGCTGGTTGCTTTAAACCATTTGCTGGTTGCTTTAAACGAGTTGGTAGTTGCTTTAAACCATCTGGTGGTTGCTTTAAACCATCTGGTGGTTGCTTTAAACAAGTTGGTGGTTGCTTTAAACGAGTTGGTAGTTGCTTTAAACGATTTGGTGGTTGCTTTAAACGATTTACAGTTCAAATGATGGTGGAATGGGTCCGAGGAAGTGTTTAAAAGGTCGGCTGAACGTGCAAATGGCAGGAGATGGAGGCCAGTGGTACAATATCAACGTAATAAACATTTCCTCTAAACATTGAACAATGTCTACTCGTTTTCAATGCCAGTGAAGCATCTCTGCATACTCTACCTAATGACGGAGTAATAGTGGTAGGAACCTACTGGTTACACCAGCCCACGGGGGATTATTGTGTCCGTCTGTCCGTCGTGCAGGGAGGGGCTGGCTGGGGAAGGAGGGTGGGGAAGGGCTGGGTGGGGAGGGGGAGGGGCTGGGTGGGGAGGGGCTGGTCACCCCGTGGTGCCCTTATAAAACTCAACGTTTATCCTAATCACGCCGGCTTGTGCCCGCCCTCGCGCAGACACCCACACGCTCGCGCAGAGACCCACACGCTCGCGCAGAGACCCACACGCTCGCGCAGAGACCCACACGCTCGCGCAGACACCCACACGCTCGCGCAGAGACCCACAGGCTCGCGCAGAGACCCACACGCTCGCGCAGAGATCCACACGCTCGCGCAGAGACCCACACGCTCGCGCAGAGACCCACACGCTCGCGCAGACACCCACACGCTCGCGCAGACACCCACACGCTCGCGCAGAGGACACACGCTCGCGCAGAGACCCACACGCTCGCGCAGAGACCCACACGCTCGCGCAGAGACCCACACGCTCGCGCAGAGACCCACAGACTCACGCAGAGACCCACACGCTCGCGCAGAGACCCACAGACTCACGCAGAGACCCACACGCTCGCGCAGAGACCCACACGCTCGCGCAGAGACCCACACGCTCGCGCAGAGACCCACACGCTCGCGCAGAGACCCACACGCTCGCGCAGAGACCCACACGCTCGCGCAGAGACCCACACGCTCGCGCAGAGACCCACACGCTTGCGCAGAGACCCACACGCTCGCGCAGAGACCCACACGCTCGCGCAGAGACCCACACGCTCGCGCAGAGACCCACACGCTCGCGCAAAGACCCACACGCTCGCGCAGAGACCCGCACGCTCGCGCAGAGACCCGCACGCTCGCGCAGAGACCCACAGACTCACGCAGAGATCCACACGCTCACGCAGAGATCCACACGCTCGCGCAGACACCCACACGCTCGCGCAGAGATCCACACGCTCGCGCAGAGACCCACACGCTCGCGCAGAGACCCACACGCTCGTGCAGAGACCCACACGCTCGCGCAGAGATCCACACGCTCGCGCAGAGACCCACACGCTCGCGCAGAGACCCACACGCTCGCGCAGAGACCCAAACGCTCGCGCAGAGACTCTGAACCGGTCCTGGGCCTCCCTTCGGTCGACTCAGCCTCAAATGAGGAGCGCTGTGCGGTAGTTGACATTGCCACTGAGGAGACAAAGGCGGACGGTGCTCTCCGACCCGCCCCTCGTGTCACGGTGACGACCATCGGTGCAGCTCGCTAGAGAGGCCAACGCGTGTGCCGGCGGCTCTGCCGAGTTGAAGTGATTCCGATATTCGTGAGAGTTGTCGCTGCAGGACGGCGTCAATGTGAATGTGTCGTTAACCCGCTGACACCTGACACGGCCGATTTGTGAGGGTTGTCACCAGTGGTGGCTCCTGCACAATCTCTCATGGGGGGCAAATGTCTGGATGATTGATAAGGATAAGGTCCACCCATGCAATGGATAAATTAACAGCTTAAGCATGTAAAGGCAACTTCACTTCTTTAATATTAATGACAAATAAAGTGACTCTTACAATACATCTCCTTGTTTGTTTCTATACTCACTATTATTACAATCCACTCAGTTTCTTTTATTAAAGATTCCACTAGGTGGCGACAAATAATATTGTTGACTGAAACGTGCTTACGTATGATTACGTAAGCACGTTAGGGCTTGCCCTCCCGGAAGCCGTAGAGAATGCATTGCAGCGCCTGCCGTTCGAAAAAAACCATCTTTGAATGTAAGTCTATGGGAACACTCTGGGCGATTCTCAGCCGGAGTGAAATCGCCCAAAAAGAGGCGGTAGTCCACAGAACGTGACATGACGCTGATTGGACTATATCCAGAGGCACAGTGACGGCTAGCGTGACTCTGTGGTTGAATGACATTGGTGCTGCGTCGCCCAATTGCCCTAGTGAAGAAACCGCCCCTGGTTGTCTCGTAGAGAAAAGGTGCCACTTGGGGTTACACTGGCTCAGCAACGCGGCGTTGGAGAGTAAATCAACAATCGTTGTCTCTGCCTTGACACGTTGAGTCGAGTTTGTTCATAAAAATAATAATGAAAGTTTACTACGAACATTGCTTTGGATTCATCTTCTTGGTTCTTTCGGTAAAGTCACGTAGAAGGGAAATAATAAAATAAGAAAAATAAAACATAAAATAATTATCACGACGTTTCGGCCACAACGCAAGCAGCCGTCCTCAGGTGGAGACCAGGTCTGTCTCCTCGTGAGAATTATTTTATGTTTTATTTTTATTATTTTATTATTTCCATTCTACGTGACTTTGCCGAAAGAACCAAGCAGATTTTGAGTCGAGTTTGTTCATTAAAAATAATAAGAAAGTGAACAGGAGCATCGCTGTGTATTTAGTATTGTCTTTATTTGTGAGACCCACTTCTTCACGATCGTTGGACAACGTCACGGGGCCTCAGAGCCGCGTCACAACTCGGCGCTGGTCGAGTGGCAGCGGTGACCCCCGTGTGCCTGTGTAGGGGGCACTGCGTGTTCACGTCCCAACCACGTAGAGACTTCTCCTTGGTTCTTTCGGTAAAGTCACGTAGAAGGGGAGTAATACAATAATAAAAATAAAAGTGAGAATTATTTTATTGTTTTATTTTTATTATTCTTTTATTATACATAAAATAATTATTTGATGTTTTACTTTTATAATTATTTTTTATACATAATAAAATAATTATTTTATGTTTTATTTTTATTCTTTTATTATACATAATAAAATAATTATTTTATGTTTTATTTTTATAATTATTTTTTATACATAATAAAATAATTATTTTATTGTTTTATTTTTATTATTCTTTTATTATACATAGTAAAATAATTATTTAATGTTTTATTTGTATTATTCTTTTATTATACATAATAAAAATAATTATTTTATTGTTTTATTTTTATTATTCTTTTATTATACAAAATAAAATAATTATTTAATGTTTTTTTTATATTATTTTATTATTTCCCTTCTACGTGACTTTACCCAAAGAACCAAGAAGATGAATCCCTGCAGTCACGAAAGCAGCTTTACATCGAGACATAGAGACATTTATAGACGGGCACAAGAAACAATTAGTGTGTTTCTCGCTTGTAATGGGACTGTTCAGGATGGACGTTGAGCTGTCTAAGGTCACGGGGTGACCGGTGAGGTCTCAATTGGCCTGTAATCAGGTAGGGAACTGAGAAGGGGTTGATGATTAATGGCCCCTGATATGAAGTAGAAGCTTTAGCCAGATTCAGAGGGCCAGTGACCAGTGACGCACACGTCATCACAGTCCCAGGCGCGTCGTGTAGGGAGCAGCCCACATCTAGAATGTCACCAAGCGTCTCAGCTACAATCATCGAATCTGTCAGCGAGCAAACACTAAATCACAACCAAAGAACAGGGCACGCTGAGCACCCACTCGCTCCCAACAAGATGCACTCGTATTGCTGGTTCTCTCGGTAAAGTCACGTAGAAGGGAAATAGTAAAATAAAACGTAATAAAATTATTTTAGAAGGGAAATAAAAAATTAGAAACATAAAATATTTATAAAATATTAATAAATATTTAAACTGCTACATCCTGTTTTAATTATTTTATTGTTTCGATTTTATTATTTCCCTTCTAAAATAAATAATTTATTATGCAATCTTTTTTATTATTTCCCTTCTACGTGACTTTACCGAAAGAACCAAGAATATGAATCCCTGCAGTCACGAAAGCTTTAAATCAAAAGATGCACAGGTTTATTAAGAAGCCAACGGGCATGTAGTAGTCCTCTCGCCTGAGGCAATGGCCAACACGACTCTGAGTGAATGTGTCTGTGCCTCTTCCCCGCACTGGGCACTCATCCCAGCCACAGTCGTGGTGAGCCCACGAGCTCCAGCCCCAGCAGCCAACACGAGTACAGACACACACGTCACTGCAGAGCTTCTCTGAAGAGGTAGAAAGACCCAATGAAGACCCCCCCCCCTCCCCTGTGTACAAAATTGTCTTCCACGAAGCCGGTGCCGGGTGCCTAGCAGGTTGGGGGCCGCTGGCTGCCTCAGAAAGACGGACCCCGATTTGAAATCGCAAAATCTCTGCAGCCACGAACCCCCCATTAGTGCAACTCTTACCCCTTGAAAGGGCGTAGAGAGGGAGGGGCATAGAGGGGGAGGGGCGTAGAGAGGGAGGGGCATAGAGGGGGAGGGGCGTAGAGGGGGAGGGGCGTAGAGGGGGAGGGGCGTAGAGAGGGAGGGGCATAGAGGGGGAGGGGCGTAGAGGGGGAGGGGCGTAGAGGGGCGTAGAGGGGAGGGGCGTAGAGGGGGAGGGGCGTAGAGGGGGAGGGGCGTAGAGAGGGAGGGGCATAGAGGGGGAGGGGCGTAGAGGGGGAGGGGCGTATAGAGGGGGAGGGGCGTAGAGGGGGAGGGGCGTAGAGGGGGAGGGGCGTAGAGAGGGAGGGGCGTAGAGGGGGAGGGGCGTAGAGAGGGAGGGCATAGAGGGGGAGGGGCGTAGAGAGGAGGGGCATAGAGGGGGAGGGGCGTAGAGGGGGAGGGGCGTAGAGGGGGAGGGGCGTAGAGGGGGAGGGGCGTAGAGGGGGAGGGGCGTAGAGGGGGAGGGGCGTAGAGAGGGAGGGGCGTAGAGGGGGAGGGGCGTAGAGGGGGAGGGGCGTAGAGGGGGAGGGGCGCAGAGGGGAGGGGCGTAGAGGGGGAGGGGCTTAGAGGGGAGGGGCGTAGAGAGGGAGGGGCATAGAGGGGGAGGGGCGTAGAGGGGGAGGGGCCGTAGAGGGGAGGGGCGTAGAGGGGGAGGGGTGTAGAGGGGGAGGGGCTTAGAGGGGGAGGGCTTAGAGGGGGAGGGGCGTAGAGGGGGAGGGGCGTAGAGGGGGGGTGTAGAGGGGGGGGGGTTGTAGAGGGGGGGGGGTGTAGAGGGGGGGGGGGGTTGTAGAGGGGGGGTGTAGAGGGGGGGGGGTGTAGAGGGGGGGGTGTAGAGGGGGGGGGTGTAGAGGGGGGGGGGTGTAGAGGGGGGGGGGTGTAGAGAAGGGGGGGGGTGTAGAGGGGGGGTGTAGAGGGGGGGGGGTGTAGAGGGGGGGGGGGTGTAGAGGGGGGGGTGTAGAGGGGGGGGGGTAGAGGGGGGGGTGTAGAGGGGGGGGGTGTAGAGGGGGGGTGTAGAGGGGGGGGGGTGTAGAGGGGGGGGGGTGTTGTAGAGGGGGGGGGTAGAGGGGGGGGGGTGTAGAGGGGGGGGTGTAGAGGGGGGGGGGGGTGTAGAGGGGGGGGGGTGTAGAGGGGGGGGTGTAGAGGGGGGGGGTAGAGGGGGGGGTGTAGAGGGGGGGGGTGTAGAGGGGGGGGGGTGTAGAGGGGGGGGGGTGTAGAGGGGGGGGGTAGAGGGGGGGTGTAGAGGGGGGGGTGTAGAGGGGGGGGGGGTGTAGAGGGGGGGGGTGTAGAGGGGGGGGTGTAGAGGTCACAGTGATGACCTCCCAGCGCACAAACAGCCCCGGGGCTCAGTCATTGGCAAGACTGATTTGAAATTGGGTCCATCATTTTGAAACACAATATACACTATACACTACACTATACACTACACTATACACTACACTATAAACTATACACCACACTACATGACACTATACACTATAAACTACACTATACACCACACTACACTACACTATACACCACACTACATGACACTATACACTACACTATAAACTACACTATATACTACACTGCATGACACTATACACTACACTACTATACACCACTATATACTACACTACATGACACTATACACTATAAACTACACTATACACTACACTACATGACACTATACACTACACTACTATATACTACACTACATGACACTATACACTATACTACTACACACTACACTACACTACACACTACACTATGTACTACACTATGTACTACTTTCTTGTTTTGTGTTTGAAGCAGCCTGTCTCACCAGAGGCAGGGGCTAACAAACATCAACACCACCATCATCATCGTCACCACCATCATCACCACCATCATCACCACCATCATCATCATCATCGTCACCAACACCATCATCATCATCACCATCACCATCATCGTCACCACCATCATCATCATCATCGTCACCACCATCATCATCACCACCATCACCATCATCGTCACCACCATCATCATCACCACCATCATCATCATCGTCACCACCATCATCATCGTCACCAACACCATCATCATCATCATCATCGTCACCACCATCATCATCGTCACCAACACCAACATCATCATCATCGTCACCAACACCATCATCATCATCGTCACCATCATCATCGTCACCATCATCATCATTGTCACCACCATCATCATCACCATCATCACCAACACCATCATCATCGTCACCAACACCATCATCATCACCATCATCATCGCCACCATCATCGTCACCACCATCATCATCACCACCATCATCATCACCATCATCACCAACACCATCATCATCGTCACCAACACCATCATCATCACCATCATCATCGTCACCACCGTCATCGTCACCACCATCATCATCGTCGTCACCATCATCGTCATCATCGTCACCACCACCACCATCATTATTGTTACTAGAATTCTCGTAAACCACCCACCCCCACAGTTCATCTGCTGCTCACACTGAGCCAGCCGTGATGCTGTGGCATTGCCCTTGCGCTGGTCGCCTTTGAGACGGTGGTCTGAGACACTGAGACACTGAGACACTGAGACACTGGGTAGAGAGACACTGGGTAGTGAGACACTGGGTAGTGAGACACTGGGTAGTGAGACACTGAGCACAGAGACACTGGGTAGTGAGACACTGGTGGTCTAACACTGAGACACAGAGACACTGAGACACTGGGTAGTGAGACACTGGGTAGTGAGACACTGGGTAGTGAGACACTGGGTGGTGAGACACTGGGTGGTGAGACACTGGGTAGTGAGACACTGCTAGTGAAACACTGGGTAGTGAGACACTGAGACACTGAGACAATGGATGGTGAGACACTGGGTAGTGAGACACTGAGACACTGAGACACTGGGTAGTGAGACACTGGGTGGTGAGACACTGGGTGGTGAGACACTGCTAGTGAAACACTGGGTAGTGAGACACTGAGACACTGGATGGTGAGACACTGGGTAGTGAGACACTGAGACACTGAGACACTGGGTAGTGAGACACTGGGTAGTGAGACACTGGGTAGTGAGACACTGGGTAGTGAGACACTGGGTAGTGAGACACTGGGTAGGGAGACACTGAGACACTGGGTAGTGAGACACTGGTGGTCTAACACAGACACTGAGACACTGAGCCACTGGGTAGTGAGACACAGAGACACTGGGTGGTGAGACTCTGGGTGGTGAGGGAGACTTGAAGGTTGGAGCTGCAGCTTCCTCCTCAGTGTAAGACGACGAGGGCACGGCACACCGGACACGTGCCGCTCTCCTAAGACACACACACACACAGACACACAGACACACACAGTCACACACAGACACACACACAGACACACACACACACACAGACACAGTCACACACACAGACACACAGACACACACACAGACACACACACAGACACACACACACACACAGACACACACACAGACACACACAGTCACACACACACACAGACACACACAGTCACACACACACACACAGACACACACAGTCACACACACAGACACACACACAGACACACACAGAAACACACACACACAGTCACACACACAGACACACACACAGAGATAGACAGAGAGAGACAGAGAGAGACACACAGAGACACACACACAGACACACAGAGACTGAGAGAGACACACAGAGACAGAGAGAGGCAGACAGAGAGACAGAGACAAACACAGAGACACAGACAGAGAGAGAGAGACAGAGAGACAGAGAGAGACAGAGAGACACACACAGACACACACACAGTCACACACAGACACACACAGAGACAGAGAGACACACAGAGACAGAGAGAGGCAGACAGAGAGACATAGAGACACAGACAGAGAGAGAGAGAGACACAGACAGAGAGAGAGACAGAGAGACACAGAGAGAGACAGAGAGACAGAGAGACACAGAGAGACAGAGAGACACAGACAGAGAGAGACAGAGAGAGACAGAGAGACACACACAGACACACACAGTCACACACAGACAGAGAGACACACATAGACAGAGAGACACAGACAGAGAGAGAGACAGAGAGACACAGACAGAGAGAGAGACACAGACAGAGAGAGAGACAGAGAGACACAGAGAGAGAGAGAGACACAGAGAGAGACAGAGAGAACCACATCATCATCATCATCAGCACGAGCTGGTGGTCATCACCTGTAGCCAGGTGTGGATGCAGGCTGCGTGGAAGTGTGCGTGCGTGCAGGGCAATGTGCACATCTCTGTTCCCTCCACAAGCACCTCCAGGCAGATGATGCAGCTGGGGGCAAGAGAGAGGGGGGGGGGGGTGTGAGTAGGTGTTTGTGTGTGTGAGTGTGTGAGTGTGTGAGTGTGTGTAGGTGTTTGTGTGTGTGAGTGAGTGTGTGAGTGTGTGTGAGTATGAGTGTGTGAGTGTGTGAGTGTGTGTAGGTGTTTGTGTGTGAGTGTGTGAGTGTGTGTGAGTATGAGTGTGTGAGTGTGTGAGTGTGTGAGTGTGTGTAGGTGTTTGTGTGTGAGTGAGTGAGTGTGTGTGAGTGTGTGTAGGTGTTTGTGTGTGAGTGTGTGAGTGTGTGTGAGTATGAGTGTGTGAGTGTGTGTGAGTGTGTGAGTGTGTGAGTGTGTGTAGGTGTTTGTGTGTGAGTGTGTGAGTGTGTGTGAGTATGAGTGTGTGAGTGTGTGAGTGTGTGTAGGTATTTGTGTGTGAGTGAGTGAGTGTGTGTGAGTGTGTGAGTGTGTGTAGGTGTTTGTGTGTGAGTGTGTGAGTGTGTGTGAGTATGAGTGTGTGAGTGTGTGTGAGTGTGTGAGTGTGTGAGTGTGTGAGTGTGTGTAGGTGTTGTGTGTGAGTGTGTGTGAGTATGTGAGTGTGTGAGTGTGTGAATGTGTGAGTATGAGTGTATGAGTGTGTGAGTGTAATTGTGTGTGTGAGTGTGTGAGTGTGTGAGTGTGTGTAGGTGTTTGTGTGTGAGTGGTGTGAGTGAGTGTGTGAGTGAGTGTGTGAGTGTGTGTAGGTGTTTGTGTGTGAGTGTCTGAGTGAGTGTGTATGTGAGTGTGTGTAGGTGTTTGTGTGTGAGTGTGTGTGAGTATGAGTGAGTGTGTGTGAGTATGTGAGTGTGTGAGTGTGTGAGTGTGTGTGTGAGTGTGTGAGTGTGTGAGTGTGTGAGTATGTGTGTGTGAGTGTGAGTGTGTGAGTGTGTGAGTGTGTGAGTGTGTGAGTGAGTGTGTGAGTGTGTGAGTGTGTGTGTGTGTGAGTGTGTGAGTGTGTGTGTGAGTGTGTGAGTGTGTGAGTGTGTGAGTGTGTGAGTGAGTAAGTGAGTGTGTGAGTGTGTGAGTGTGTGAGTGTGTGAGTGAGTGAGTGTGTGAGTGTGTGAGTGTGTGAGTGTGTGAGTGTGTGAGTGTGTGAGTGTGTGAGTGTGAGTGTGTGAGTGTGTGAGTGTGTGAGTGTGTGAGTGAGTGAGTGTGTGAGTGTGTGAGTGTGTGTGTGAGTGTGTGAGTGTGTGAGTGTGTGAGTGAGTGTGTGAGTGTGTGAGTATGTGAGTGTGTGAGTATGTGAGTGTGTGAGTGTGTGAGACTGTGTGTGAGTGTGTGAGTGTGTGAGTATGTGAGTGTGTGAGTGTGTGAGTGTGTGAGTATGTGAGTATGTGAGTGTGTGAGTGTGTGAGTGTGTGAGTATGTGAGTGTGTGTGACGATGATGATAATGATGGCGATGACGATGACGGTGATGACGACGATGATGGTGGTGAGAATGCGAGTGATGATTACTGTGTTGGCGTCTGGTCCAGGCAGGCCGAGTATCTGTGTGTGAGTGTGTGAGTGTGTGAGTGTGTGTGTGTGTGACGATGATGATAATGATGGCGATGACGGTGACGATGATGGCGATGACAATGCGAGTGATGATTACTGTGTTGGCGTCTGGTCCAGCCAGGCCGAGTATCTGTGTGTGGAGAGTCTCCGTGTCTCCTCGACACTGAGCTGGTACACGGGATCCTCCAGCAGAAAATCCTGAAAAACATCAAAACCACCACCAGCATCACCACCGTTATCATCACCACCACCATCATCACCATCCCCACCATCACCATCCCCACCATCATCGTCATCACCATCATCGTCATCACCATCATCGTCATCATCACCACCATCACCACCATTATCATCGTCATCATCACCATCATCATCACCATCATCACCACCATTATCGTCATCATCACCACCATTAGCATCGTCGTCATCATCACCACCATCATCATCGTCGTCATCACCACCATCATCACCACCACCATCACCACCATTATCGTCATCATCACCACCATCACCACCATTATCGTCATCATCACCACCACCATCATCATCACCACCATTATCGTCATCATTACCACCATCATCACCACCATCATCATCACCATCACCACCATTATCATCATCATCACAACCATCATCACCACCATCACCATCACCACCATCACCATCACCACCATCACCATCATCACCACCACCATCATCACCACCACCATCATCATCACCACCACCATCATCATCACCACCACAATCACCACCATCACCATCATCATCACCACCACCATCATCACCATCACCACCACCATCACCACCGTCATCATCATCGTCGTCGTCACCACCATCTTGACCATCGTCACCAGCGGTACGTATGTGCGTATATATAAAGACACAGGTCCCCCGTGTAGCCTGTAACAGACTGTAGGGGCAAGTGCTGTTCGCGAGTAGCAGTGCCTATGAAGGCCGGAATGGCACACGAGGGGGTGGGTGGCCAGCACCACGCCCGGCCGCCTTTGTCTCCCCAGTGCCAGGGATGTTGACTACACACCGCACCAGGTATATATTTGAGGCTGAGTCGACCTAGGGGACGCCCAGTACCGATTCAGATAATCGCTGTCACTGATGGTGTTGATGGCTGTGAGCGGGAATCGAACTTGGGATTCACACAACAACAACCGCCATTAGCCAGTGGCGGTGACGTCACCACGACGCTTGTGCCAGGCTATGTGCACCTTGAGGCCACGTGAAGTGTCGAACGCCCGCTGGCAGGTCACGGGGCAGACCCAGCAGGTGCCACGGGTCGACTGACCGAGATGACCATGATGACTGGCTGATGCACCACCTGTGCCCCCTACTGTACCAACTTTCTGTGTTTTAGCCACCCGGCGCTCCGCTCGTTGTTGTGAGCGTCGCTCCTCCGCCCTCCGTTGTTGCTGGAGGGCGACTGCCTCCAACTGCCCAGTAGCGTCCTTCACGAGCCTCCTCCACAGAGGCCGATCTTGACACCGCTGGTACCAGTCATCGGCAAGTCCACTCAGCTCCACGTCCTCCTGTACCACATCACTCCATCTCTTCTCTAGCCCGTGCCGCGCCCGTTTAGCCCCCTCGATCCGGCCGAACAAAAGCTGTTTAGGCATGTGGTGGCTGGGCATGCGGGCTACTTGACCCAGTCAACGCAGCCTTGCCTGCCGGAGGAGCTCACTGATAGGACTTTGTCCACATCTTTCAAGGATTTGTGAGCTCCTCACACAATTCAACCTGCTGGTTAAACCCAGGATGGATCGTAGGCAGGCCAGCCTAAATGTTTCTAACCGGCTAAGATGTTCCATTAGGGGGGTCCACGTTTCGCAAGCGTAGAGAAGGGAGGGAATGACCGTGGCCGAGAAGACCTGAAGCTTCGTGCGGAGCGACCGACCATGTAGCTTCCACACAGCGTTACGCAATCGATGAAAAGATAATGCCACTCGACTGATTCGGAGTGAGACCTCTGCTGTTAAACCGGAGCCGGTCATGAGCACACTGCCCAGGTATGGGAAACTCTCCACTCTCTCCACAACTGCCCCATCACCGATTGGGAGTTGTGGGGGTGGACTGTCCGATGGTACAAACTACCCAGGCAGGTGCTTCGTTTTGGTGGGGCTGATAGTAAGGCCCCACCTCTTAGTGGCACGCTCCAGTTTTAGCAGCAGCGCTTCAAACTCCCTCCTCTGAGTGAGATGCAACCACCTGACCATCGGAGTGGCAAAACAACCTCCTACCTCCTCGTGGGGCCGGACGGACAACGCTGTCGTGGACAGTGCCGTGGGGGGAGGGCCAATTCCGATTGGCCTTGCCCCGCAGGGCATTTGTAGCCACCACAGCGGCCAAATGGGGGCTCTGGACGGGTGCGAGGGGCTGGTAACCCCTCCACCTTCAATACATTACCACTAACCACGTCGCAAATATCTCAGTAACATGCTCGTGCCGGAGGCCCCGGGGGGACAGGCTTCTATGACGTCTCCTGGCCAAACCCCATTTGACAGACACGCAAAGACGCACAGACACACACACACACAGACACACACACAGACACACACACACAGACGCACACACAGACGCACACACAGACACAGATGCATACACACACACAAAGACACACACACAGACACACACACACAGACACACACAGACACACACACAGACACACACACACAGACACACACACACAGACACACACACACAGACACACACAGACACACACACACAGACACACACACACACAGACACACACACACAGACACACACACACAGACACACACAGACACACACACACAGACACACACACACACACAGACACACACACACACAGACACACACACAGACACACACACAGACACACACACACACAGACACACACAGACACACAACACACACAGACACACACACAGACACACACACAGACACACACACACAGACACACACACAGACACACACAGACACACAAGACACACACACAGACACAACACACAGAACACACAGGACACCACACCGACACACACACACCAGACACACCACCAGGCACACAACACAGGACACAACACAGACACAACACACAGACAAACACACAGTGCCACACACACCAGACACAAACACACAGACACACACACAGGACACCCACACACCGACACACACACAGGGTTGAGGCGGTCTGTACCTCGTTTTGTTGCGATTACCAACGATGCTACTTGGATGTGGATTGTTCGCCGACTTAGCGTCGACTCCAATCGCTCCCGCCGAATCGAACAAAACGTTCGTCTTCATGGGACATGGGGGAGGTCGGGGGCCCAGACACAGTGTATAGTGTAGTGTAGTTGTAGGCTAGTAGTGTAGTGTATAGTGGTAGTGTATAGTGTCGTGTTGTGTAGTGTGTAGTGTAGTGTATAGTGTAGGTATAGTGTGTTAGTGTATATGTTAGTAGTGCTAGGTAGTGTATAGTGTAGGTGTAGTTCGTGTATAGGGATAGGGTAGTGTATAGTGTAGTGTAGTGTATAGTGTAGTAGTGTATAGTGTAGTGTATAGTGTAGTGTGTAGTGTAGTGTATAGTGTAGTGTATAGTGTAGTGTAGTGTATAGTGTAGTGTATAGTGTAGTGTAGTGTATAGTGTAGTGTATAGTGTAGTGTATAGTGTAGTGTGTAGTGTAGTGTTGTAGTGTATAGTGTAGTAGTGTATAGTGTAGTGTATAGTGTAGTGTATAGTGTAGTGTATAGTGTAGTGTGTAGTGTAGTGTATAGTGTAGTGTATAGTGTAGTGTAGTGTATAGTGTAGTGTATAGTGTAGTGTAGTGTATAGTGTAGTGTATAGTGTAGTGTATAGTGTAGTGTGTAGTGTAGTGTGTAGTGTATAGTGTAGTAGTGTATAGTGTAGTGTATAGTGTAGTGTGTAGTGTAGTGTGTAGTGTAGTGTAGAGTGTAGTGTAGTAGTGTATAGTGTAGTAGGTATAGTATAGTGTAGTAGTGTTATAGTGTTGTGTAGTAGTGTATAGTGTAGTAGTGTATAGTGTAGTAGTGTATAGTGTAGTAGTGTATAGTGTAGTAGTGTATAGTGTAGTGTATAGTGTAGTGTATAGTGTAGTGTATAGTGTAGTAGTGTATAGTGTAGTGTATAGTGTAGTGTATAGTGTAGTAGTGTAGTTTATAGTGTAGTGTATAGTGTAGTAGTGTATAGTGTAGTAGTTTATATTGTAGTGTATAGTGTAGTGTATAGTGTAGTAGTGTATAGTGTAGTAGTGTATAGTGTAGTGTATAGTGTAGTGTATAGTGTAGTAGTGTAGTGTATAGTGTAGTGTATAGTGTAGTGTATAGTGTAGTAGTGTATAGTGTAGTAGTTTATAGTGTAGTAGTGTATAGTGTAGTAGTGTATAGTGTAGTGTATAGTGTAGTAGTGTATAGTGTAGTGTATAGTGTAGTGTAGTAGTGTATAGTGTAGTTTATAGTGTAGTGTATAGTGTAGTAGTGTATAGCGTAGTGTGTAGTGTAGTGTATAGTGTAGTGTATATTGTAGTAGTGTATAGTGTAGTTTATAGTGTAGTGTAGTGTATAGTGTAGTGTATAGTGTAGTGTAGTAGTGTATAGTGTAGTGTAGTAGTGTATAGTGTTTGTAGTGTATAGTATAGTGTAGTAGTGTATAGTGTAGTAGTGTATAGTGTAGTGTATAGTGTAGTGTATAGTGTAGTGAATAGTGTAGTGTATAGTAGTGTATAGTGTAGTGTATAGTGTAGTGTATAGTAGTGTATAGTGTAGTGTATAGTGTAGTGAATAGTATAGTGTATAGTGTAGTGTATAGTAGTGTATAGTGTAGTGTATAGTGTAGTGTAATAGTGTAGTGTATAGTGTAGTGTATAGTAGTGTATAGTGTAGTGTATAGTGTAGTGTATAGTGTAGTGTATAGTGTAGTGTATAGTGTAGTGTATAGTGTAGTGTATAGTGTAGTATAGTAGTGTATAGTGTAGTGTAGTAGTGTATAGTGTAGTAGTGTAGTAGTGTATAGTATAGTGTAGTAGTGTATAGTGTAGTAGTGTATAGTGTAGTGTATAGTGTAGTGTATAGTGTAGTAGTGTAGTGTATAGTGTAGTGTATAGTGTAGTGTATAGTGTAGTAGTGTATAGTGTAGTAGTGTATAGTGTAGTAGTGTATAGTGTAGTAGTGTATAGTGTAGTGTATAGTGTAGTAGTGTATAGTGTAGTGTATAGTGTAGTGTAGTAGTGTATAGTGTAGTGTATAGTGTAGTGTATAGTGTAGTAGTGTATAGCGTAGTGTGTAGTGTAGTGTATAGTGTAGTGTATAGTGTAGTAGTGTATAGTGTAGTTTATAGTGTAGTGTAGTGTATAGTGTAGTGTATAGTGTAGTGTAGTAGTGTATAGTGTAGTGTAGTAGTGTATAATGTAGTAGTGTATAGTATAGTGTAGTAGTGTATAGTGTAGTAGTGTATAGTGTAGTGTATAGTGTAGTGTGTAGTGAATAGTGTAGTGTATAGTAGTGTATAGTGTAGTGTATAGTGTAGTGTATAGTAGTGTATAGTGTAGTGTATAGTGTAGTGAATAATATAGTGTATAGTGTAGTGTATAGTAGTGTATAGTGTAGTGTATAGTGTAGTGTAATAGTGTAGTGTATAGTGTAGTGTATAGTAGTGTATAGTGTAGTGTATAGTGTAGTGTATAGTGTAGTGTATAGTGTAGTGTATAGTGTAGTGTAGTGTATAGTGTAGTGTATAGTGTAGTGTAGTAGTGTATAGTGTAGTGTAGTAGTGTATAGTGTAGTAGTGTATAGTGTAGTAGTGTATAGTATAGTGTAGTAGTGTATAGTGTAGTAGTGTATAGTGTAGTAGTGTATAGTGTAGTGTATAGTGTAGTGTATAGTGTAGTGTATAGTGTAGTAGTGTATAGTGTAGTGTATAGTGTAGTAGTGTATAGTGTAGTAGTGTATAGTGTAGTGTATAGTGTAGTGTATAGTGTAGTGTAGTAGTAGTGTATAGTGTATAGTGTAGTGTATAGTGTAGTAGTGTATAGTGTAGTGTATAGTGTAGTGTATAGTGTAGTGTATAGTAGTGTATAGTGTAATGTATAGTGTAGTGTATAGTGTAGTGTATAGTGTAGTGTGTAGTGTAGTGTATAGTGTAGTGTGTAGTGTAGTGTATAGTGTAGTGTATAGTGTAGTGTATAGTGTATAGTGTAGTAGTGTATAGTGTAGTGTAGTAGTGTAGTGTAGTAGTGTATAGTGTAGTAGTGTATAGTGTAGTAGTGTATAGTGTAGTAGTGTATAGTGTAGTGTATAGTGTAGTAGTGTATAATGTAGTAGTGTATAGTGTAGTGTATAGTGTAGTAGTGTAGTGTATAGTGTAGTGTATAGTGTAGTAGTGTATAGTGTAGTAGTGTATAGTGTAGTAGTGTATAGTGTAGTAGTGTATAGTGTAGTGTAGTAGTGTATAGTGTAGTGTAGTAGTGTATAGTGTAGTAGTGTATAGTGTAGTGTAGTGTATAGTGTAGTGTATAGTGTAGTAGTGTATAGTGTAGTAGTGTATAGTGTAGTAGTGTAGTGAGTGTGTATAGTGTAGTAGTGTATAGTGTAGTAGTGTATAGTGTAGTGTTTAGTGTAGTAGTGTATAGTGTAGTAGTGTATAGTGTAAGTGTATAGTAGTGTATAGTGTAGTGTATAGTGTAGTGTATAGTGTAGTAGTGTATAGTGTAGTAGTGTATAGTGTAGTGTAGTGTAGTATTGTAGTGTATAGTGTAGTATAGTAGTGTATAGTGTAGTGTATAGTGTAGTGTATAGTAGTGCAGTGTATAGTAGTGTATAGTGTAGTGTATAGTGTAGTGTATAGTGTAATGTATAGTAGTGTATAGTGTAGTGTATAGTGTAGTGTATAGTGTAGTCTATAGTAGTGTATAGTGTAGTGTATAGTAGTGTATAGTGTAGTCTATAGTAGTGTATAGTGTAGTGTATAGTGTAGTGTATAGTGTAGTGTATAGTGTAGTGTATAGTGTAGTAGTGCTACTCACAATGGCTCTGGTTGCCAGGCAGCACCTGGGAAGGGGGCAGAAGAGACGTGGCGATGAGACAAGCAGATACAAGACTCACACAGAGACTCACACACAGACTCACACAGAGACTCACCCAGAGACTCACACAGAGACTCATAGACTCACACAGAGACCCATAGACTCACACAGAGACTCACACAGAGACTCACACAGAGACTCATAGACTCACACAGAGACTCACACACAGACTCACACAGAGACTCACACAGACACCCATGGACTCACACAGAGACTCACACAGACACCCACAGACTCACACAGAGACTCACACAGATACTCCACAGACACCCATAGACTCACACAGAGACTCACACAGAGACTCATAGACTCACAGAGACTCACCCAGAGTCTCACACAGAGACTCACCCATAGACTCACACAGACACCCATAGACTCACACAGAGACTCACACAGAGACCCATAGACTCACACAGAGACCCATAGACTCACACAGACACCCATAGACTCACACAGAGACTCACACAGAGACCCATAGACTCACACAGAGACTCACACAGACACCCATAGACTCACACAGAGACTCACCATAGACACCCATAGACTCACACAGACACCCATAGACTCACACAGAGACTCACACAGAGACTGACACAGATACCCATAAACTCACAGAGACACCCATAGACTCACACAGAGACCCATATACACACACTGAGACCCATAGACTTACACAGACACTCATAGACTCACACAGAGACCCAGAGACTCACACAAAAACTCACACAGAGATCCACACTCACACAGAGACCCAGAGACTCACACAGAGACCCATAGACTCACACAGAGAACCATAGATTCACAAAGAGACCCACAGACTCACACAGACACAGAAACTCATAGACTCACACAGAGACCCAGAGACTCACACAAAAACTCACACAGAGGTCCACACTCACAGAGACGCATAGACTCACACAGAGACCCATATACTCACAGAGACACCCATAGACTCACACAGAGACCCATATACACACTGAGACCCATAGACTTACACACACACTCATAGACTCACACAGAGACCCAGAGACTCACACAAAAACTCACACAGAGATCCACACTCACACAGAGACCCAGAGACTCACACAGAGACCCATAGACTCACACAGAGAACCATAGATTCACAAAGAGACCCACAGACTCACACAGACACAGAAACTCATAGACTCACACAGAGACCCAGAGACTCACACAAAAACTCACACAGAGGTCCACACTCACAGAGACGCATAGACTCACACAGAGACCCATATACTCACAGAGACACCCATAGACTCACACAGAGACCCATATACACACACTGAGACCCATAGACTTACACAGACACTCATAGACTCACACAGAGACCCAGAGACTTACACAAAAACTCACACAGAGATCCACACTCACACAGAGACCCAGAGACTCACACAGAGACCCATAGACTCACACAGAGAACCATAGATTCACAAAGAGACCCACAGACTCACACAGACACAGAAACTCATAGACTCACACAGAGACCCAGAGACTCACACAAAAACTCACACAGAGATCCACACTCACAGAGACGCATAGACTCACACAGAGACCCATAGACTCACACAGAGACCCATATACACACACTGAGACCCATACACTTACACAGACACTCATAGACTCACACAGAGACCCAGAGACCCATACACACTCACACAAAAACACCTACACGCTCACAACAACAACAACAACCGCCATTCGCCACTAAGTGGCGGTGACGTCACCACGATGCTTGTGCCAGGCCAAGTGCACCTTGAGGCCACGTGAAGTGTCGAAAGCCCGCTGGCAGGAGGTCACGGGGCAGACCCAGGTGCCACTGGTCGACTGACCGAGATGACCGAGATGACTGGCTGATGCACCACCTGTGCCCCCTACTGTGCCAACTTGCTGTGCTTTAGCCACCCGGCGCTCCGCTCGTTGTTGTGAGCGTCGCTCCTCCGCCCTCCGTTGTTGTTGGAGGGCGACTGCCTCCAACTGCCCAGTAGCGTCCTTCACGAGCCTCCTCCACTGAGGCCGATCTTGACACCGCTGGTACCAGTCATCGGCAAGTCCACTCAGCTCCACGTCCTCCTGTACCACATCACTCCATCTCTTCTCCAGCCCGTGCCGCGCCCGTCTAGCCCCCTCGATCCGGCCGAACAAAAGCTGTTTAGGCATGCGGTGGCTGGGCATGCGGGCTACATGACCCAGCCAACGCAGCCTTGCCTGCCGGAGGAGCTCACTGATGGGACTTTGCCCAGATCTTTCAAGGATTTGTGAGCTCCTCACACAATCCAGCCTGGTTAAACCCAGGATGGATCGTAGGCAGGCCAGCCTAAATGTTTCCAACCGGCGAAGATGCTCCACTAGGGGGGTCCACGTTTCGCAAGCGTAGAGAAGGGAGGGAATGACCGTGGCCGAGAAGACCTGAAGCTTCGTGCGGAGCGACAGACCAGGTAGCTTCCACACAGCGTTACGCAACCGATGAAAAGATATTGCCGCTCGACTGATTCGGAGTGAGACCTCTGCTGATAGACTGGAGCCGGTCATAAGCACACTGCCCAGGTATGGGAAACTCTCCACGCTCACACACACATAGACACAAACATCTACACACCTACAACTCACACACCTACACACTCACACACACATTGACACAAACAGCTACACACCTACAACTCACACACCTCCACACACACCGACCCACGCGTGTGTGCGCGTACACACACACACAAAGACAAAGAAACCCCCGTGTAGCCTTAACAGACTGTAGGGGCAAGTGCTGTTAGCGAGCACCTATGAAGGCCGGAACGGTACACGAGGGGGTGGGTGGCCAGCACCACGCCCGACCGCCTTTGTCTCCCCAGTGGCGATATTTACACACCGCACCAGGTACTCATTTGAGGCTGAGTCGACCTAGGGGAGGCCCAGGACCGGTTCAGATAATTGTCACTGGTGTTGGCCGTGAGCGAGAATCGAACTCAGGTCGCCAGGTTCATAGCGCAGCGTGCTAACCGCTACACTACCGCTCCCATACACACACACACATAGACACTCACACACAGACACTCACACATACAATCACACAAACACACCTACACACTCACACACCTACACACACACACGCGTGTGTGAGTGCGTGCGTCCTGACCCTCACCTCTTCCTCCTCACCCTCCTCTTCCTCCTCCTCCTCCTCCTCCATTTTCCCACCAGCACCACACACCACCACTACCACCACCACTACCACCAGCAGCACCACCACCACTACCACCAGCAGCACCACCACTACCACCACCACTACCACCACCACTACCACCAGCAGCACCACCACCACTACCACCAGCAGCACCACCACTACCACCACCACTACCACCACCACTACCACCAGCAGGACCACCACTACCACCACCACTACCACCATCACCACTACCACCATCATTACCACTACCACCATCATCACACCACCAACACCACCACTACCACCATCATCACCACTACCACCATCATCACTACCATCATCATCACCATTATCACCATCATCACCACCACCATCATCACCACTACCACCATCATCACCACCATCATCACCACTACCACCATCATCACCACCACCATCACCACCATCACCACCCATCACCAGCGCCAGCTCCTCTTCCACGTACAAACGTCTCGGCCTCCCCCCCCCGCCCAGCGGCGACACTCGCTCTGGATCTGTGGGAGGCAGAGAGACAAGGTGCCCAGGGCTCCTCCGTGTCACCACCACCACCATCGCCACCACCACCATCATCACCACCATCGCCACCATTATCATCATCATCACCACCATCGCCACTACCACCATCATCACCACCATCGCCACCACCAACATCATCACTACCATCGCCACCATCATCATCATCACCACCACCATCGCCACCATCGCCACCACCATCTTCATCACCACCATCGCCACCATCATCATCATCACCACCATCGCCACCACCACCATCGCCACCACCAACATCATCACCACCATCTTCATCACTACCATCGCCACCACCAACACCATCACCACCATCGCCACCGTCGTCACCATCGCCACTACCCCGACCACCACCACGGTGGTGGTGGGTCACACACACCCCCACACAGACACCTCCACACACATCAGGGTCACACAGACACCCACCCACACAGACACCCACACCCACACAGTCACACACACACACAGACACCCACACAGTCACACACACACAGGGTCACACTCACAGGGTCATACACAACCGCAGTCACACACACACACACCCACACAGTCACACAACAACAACCGCCATTCGCCACTAAGTGGCGGTGACGTCACCACGACGCTTGTGCCAGGCTATGTGCACCTTGAGGCTGCCACGTGAAGTGTCGAACGCCCGCTGGCAGGAGGTCACGGGGCAGACCCAGCAGGTGCCACGGGTCGACTGACCGAGATGACCGAGATGACTGGCTGATGCACCACCTGTGCCTCCTACTGTACCAACTTGCTGTGCTTTAGCCACCCGGCGCTCCGCTCGTTGTTGTGAGCGTCGCTCCTCCGCCCTCCGTTGTTGTTGGAGGGCGACTGCCTCCAACTGCCCAGTAGCGTCCTTCACGAGCCTCCTCCACTGAGGCCGATCTTGACACCGCTGGTACCAGTCATCGGCAAGTCCACTCAGCTCCACGTCCTCCTGTACCACATCACTCCATCTCTTCTCTAGCCCGTGCCGCGCCCCTTTAGCCCCCTCGATCCGGCCGAACAAAAGCTGTTTAGGCATGCGGTGGCTGGGCATGCGGGCTACATGACCCAGCCAACGCAGCCTTGCCTGCCGGAGGAGCTCACCGATGGGACTTTGCCCAGATCTTTCAAGGACTTGTGAGCTCCTCACACAATCCAGCCTGGTTAAACCCAGGATGGATCGTAGGCAGGCCAGCCTAAATGTTTCCAACACCCGCACAGTCACACACACACACCCACACAGACACTCACACAGTCACACGCACACAGGCTCACACACGCAGGGTCACACCCACACAGACACCAACACCCAACAGTCACCCACACACACCCACACAGTCACACACACACAGGCTCACACACGCAGGGTCACACACACCAGCACACACACACCACACAGTCAACACACACACAGACACCCACCCACACAGACACCCAACCCACAGTCACACACACACAGTCACACACAACAGGCTCACACACGCAGGGTCACAACACACAACAACAACCGCCATTCGCCACTAGGTGGCGGTGACGTCACCACGATGCTTGTGCCAGGCCACACACACAGTCACACCCACACAGACACCCACACACACACAGTCACACACACACAGGCTCACAACACGCAGGGTCACACACACACCCGCACAGTCACACCCACACAGGACACCCACACACCCACAGTCACACACACACAGGCTCACACACACAGGGTCACACACACACGCACAGTCACAACACACACCCCACACCCCACACAGTCACACACACACAGGGTCACACACACACAGACACCCCCCACACAGACACCCACACACACAGTCCACACACACAGGCTCACACACGCAGGGTCCACACACACAGACACCCACCCACACAGACACACACACAGTCACACACACAGGCTCACACACACAGGGTCACCACACACACACACACCCACACACACACACACCCACACACACCACACACCCACACAGTCACCACAGACACCCACACACCCACACAGTCACACACACACAGACACCCACCCACACACACCACACAGTCACACACACACAGTCACACACACACACAGGCTCACACACGCAGGGTCATACACACCCGCACAGTCACACACAGACACCAACCCACACACACCCACACAGTCCCACACACACAGTCACACACACACAGGCTCACACACACAGACACCCACCCACACAGACACCCACACCCACAGTCACACACACGCAGGGTCACACACGCAGGGTCACACACACAGACACCCACACACCCACAGTCACACACACACAGTCACACACACACAGGCTCACACACACACAGACACCCACACCCACAGTCACACACACGCAGGGTCACACACGCAGGGTCACACACACACAGACACCCACACACCCACAGTCACACACACACAGTCACACACACACAGGCTCACACACACACAGTCACACACACACACAGTCACACACACAGGCTCACACACACACACACAGGGTGACACCTGTGTGCACGCTGCAGGCTCACACACACACACAGGCTCACACACACACAGGGTCACACACGCAGGCTCACACACACACACACCTGTGTGCACGCTGCAGGCTCACACACACACAGTCACACACACACAGGGTCACACCACACACACACACAGTCACACACACACAGGGTGGCACCTGTGTGCACGCTGCAGGGTGACACACACACACACAGGGTCACACACACAGTCACACACACACACAGTCACACACACACACAGCTGTGTGCACGCTGCAGGCTCACACACACAGTCACACACACACACAGTCACACACACACACAGTCACACAACACACACAGACAGACACAGACACACACAGTCACACACAACAGTCACACCACACACAGACAGACACAGACACACACAGTCACACACACACAGGGTGACACACTCACACACACACACAGGGTGACACACACAGGGTGACACACACAGCTGTGTGCACGCTGCAGACTCACCGTGTTCTGTGTCTTCTCTTACTGCTGCCAGAGACGGAGCTGTGGGCAACCACGTGACACAGTGACACCCACCCACAGTGACACAGTGACACCCACAGTGACACAGTGACACCCACCCACAGTGACACAGTGACACCCACCCACAGTGACACAGTGACACCCACCACAGTGACACAGACAGGACACCACCCACAGTGACACAGTGACACCACCCACAGTGACACAGTGACACTCACCCAGTGACACAGTGACACTCACCCACAGTGACAGTGACACTCACCCACAGTGACACAGTGACACCCACCCACAGTGACACAGTGACACTCACCCACAGTGACACAGTGACACTCACCCACAGTGACACAGTGACACCCACCCACAGTGACACAGTGACACCCACCCACAGTGACACAGTGACACCCACCCACAGTGACACAGTGACACTCACCCACAGTGACACAGTGACACTCACCCACAGTGACACAGTGACACCCACCCACAGTGACACAGTGACACCCACCCACAGTGACACAGTGACATTCACCCACAGTGACACTCACCCACAGTGACACAGTGACACCCACCCACAGTGACACAGTGACACTCACCCACAGTGACACAGTGACACTCACCCACAGTGACACAGTGACACTCACCCACAGTGACACAGTGACACCCACCACAGTGACACAGTGACACCCACCCACAGTGACACAGTGACACCACCCACAGTGACACAGTGACACCACCCACAGTGACAGAGTGACACCCACCCACAGTGACACAGTGACACCACCCACAGTGACACAGTGACACTCACCCACGTGACACAGTGACACTCACCCACAGTGACAGTGACACTCACCCACAGTGACACAGTGACACCCACCCACAGTGACACAGTGACACACCCACAGTGACACAGTGACACTCACCCACAGTGACACAGTGACACACCCACAGTGACACAGTGACACCCACCCACAGTGACACAGTGACACCCACCCACAGTGACACAGTGACACTCACCCACAGTGACACAGTGACACTCACCCACAGTGACACAGTGACACCCACCCACAGTGACACAGTGACACCCACCCACAGTGACACAGTGACACTCACCCACAGTGACACAGTGACACTCACCCACAGTGACACAGTGACACCCACCCACAGTGACACAGTGACACCCACCCACAGTGACACAGTGACACTCACCCACAGTGACACAGTGACACTCACCCACAGTGACACAGTGACACCACCCACAGTGACACAGTGACCCCACCCACAGTGACACAGTGACACCACCCACAGTGACACAGTGACACTCACCCACAGTGACACAGTGACACCCACCCACAGTGACACAGTGACACCCACCCACAGTGACACAGTGACACTCACCCACAGTGACACAGTGACACTCACCCACAGTGACACAGTGACACTCACCCACAGTGACACAGTGACACCCACCCACAGTGACACAGTGACACCACCCACAGTGACACAGTGACACCACCCACAGTGACACAGTGACCCACCCACAGTGACACAGTGACACCACCCACAGTGACACAGTGACACACCACAGTGACACAGTGACACCACCCACAGTGACACAGTGACACTCACCCACAGTGACACAGTGACACCCACCCACAGTGACACAGTGACACCCACCCACAGTGACACAGTGACACTCACCCACAGTGACACAGTGACACTCACCCACAGTGACACAGTGACACCACCCACAGTGACACAGTGACACCCACCCACAGTGACACAGTGACACCACCCACAGTGACACAGTGACACTCACCCACAGTGACACAGTGACACTCACCCACAGTGACACAGTGACACCCACCCACAGTGACACAGTGACACCACCCACAGTGACACAGTGACACCCACCACAGTGACACAGTGACACCACCCACAGTGACACAGTGACACTCACCCACAGTGACACAGTGACACTCACCCACAGTGACACAGTGACACTCACCCACAGTGACACCCCCCCACAGTGACACCCACCCACAGTGACACAGTGACACCCACCCACAGTGACACAGTGACACCCACCCACAGTGACACAGTGACACTCACCCACAGTGACACAGTGACACTCACCCACAGTGACACAGTGACACCCACCCACAGTGACACAGTGACACTCACCCACAGTGACACAGTGACACCACCCACAGTGACACAGTGACACCCACCCACAGTGACACAGTGACACTCACCCACAGTGACACAGTGACACTCACCCACAGTGACACAGTGACACTCACCCACAGTGACACGTGACACCCACCCACAGTGACACAGTGACACCCACCCACAGTGACACAGTGACACTCACCACAGTGACACAGTGACACTCACCCACAGTGACACAGTGACACCCACCCACAGTGACACAGTGACACTCACCCACAGTGACACAGTGACACCCACCCACAGTGACACAGTGACACCCACCCACAGTGACACAGTGACACTCACCCACAGTGACACAGTGACACTCACCCACAGTGACACAGTGACACTCACCCACAGTGACACAGTGACACCCACCCACAGTGACACAGTGACACCCACCCACAGTGACACAGTGACACTCACCCACAGTGACACAGTGACACTCACCCACAGTGACACAGTGACACTCACCCACAGTGACACAGTGACACCCACCCACAGTGACACAGTGACACTCACCCACAGTGACACCCACCCACAGTGACACAGTGACACTCACCCACAGTGACACTCACAGTGACACCCACCCACAGTGACACTCACTCCCCTAGGTCGACTCAGCCTCAAATGAGTACCTGGTGCGGTGTGTAAACATCGCCACTGGGGAGACAAAGGCGGTCGGGCGTGGTGCTGGCCACCCACCCCGTTCCGTCCTTCATAGGTGCTACTCGCTAACAGCACCTGCCCCTACAGTCTGTTAAGGCTATACGGGGGATTTGTCTTTTTTTCGTGTAAATTTTTATCATAAAACTTTGGTGACTGCAGAAATTCATAAACTTTTTATAGCTATGTGACTTTACCGAAAGAACCAAAGAATGTGTAAGTGTGTAAGAATGTAAGTGTGTGTAAGTGTGTGTAAGTGTGCAAGTGTGTGTAAGTGTGTGTTTAAGTGTGTGTAAGTGTGTGTAAGTGTGTGTAAGTGTGTGTAAGTGTGTAAGTGTGTGTGTGTAAGTGTGTAAGTGTAAGTAAGTGTGTGTAAGTGTGTGTAAGTGTGTGTGTAAGTGTGTGTAAGTGTGTGTAAGTGTGTAAGTGTGTGTGTAAGTGTGTGTAAGTGTGTGTGTGTAAGTGTGTCTAAGTGTGTGTAAGTGTGTGTAAGTGTGTGTGTGTAAGTGTGTAGGTGTGTGTAAGTGTGTGTGAGTGTGTGTAAGTAAGTGTGTGTGTAAGTGTGTGTAAGTGTGTGTGTGTAAGTGTGTGTGTGTAAGTGTGTAAGTGTGTGTGTGTAAGTGTGTGTGTAAGTGTGTGTAAGTGTGTAAGTGTGTGTGTAAGTGTGTGTAAGTGTGTGTAAGTGTGTGTAAGTGTGTGTGTAAGTGTGTAGGTGTGTGTAAGTGTGTGTAAGTGTGTAAGTAAGTGTGTATGTGTGTAAGTGTGTGTGTAAGTGTGTGTAAGTGTGTATGTGTGTAAGTGTGTGTAAGTGTGTGTAAGTGTGTGTGTGTAAGTGTGTAGGTGTGTGTAAGTGTGTGTAAGTGTGTAAGTAAGTGTGTAAGTGTGTGTGTGTAAGTGTGTGTAAGTGTGTGTAAGTGTGTGTAAGTGTGTGTGTGTAAGTGTGTAGGTGTGTGTGTGTAAGTGTGTGTAAGTGTGTGTGTAAGTGTGTGTGTGTGTAAGTGTGTGTGTAGGTGTGTGTGTAGGCGTGTGTAAGTGTGTAAGTGTGTGTGTAAGTGTGTGTAAGTGTGTAGGTGTGTGTAAGTGTGTGTGAGTGTGTGTAAGTAAGTGTGTGTGTAAGTGTGTGTGTGTAAGTGTGTGTGTGTAAGTGTGTGTGTAAGTAAGGTGTGTACAGAGGGCATATCACTCCTCAGTGTGCCGGGTACGGTTCCTGGCAAGGATATTTCAAACATCGCCTTGCTAGGCACGTGAGGATGGGGCTTGCGGAGCCCCAAGGCGGTTTCAGGAAAGGGGTCGGTCTGCACGATGCCATATTTTCTGTCCGTCGCTACAGCAGAGGTGTAGGGAATTCCAAAAAGACACATCCTGCTTTATTGACCTGGTCAAGGCCTATGATACCATCAGTAGGACTGGGCTCTGGGTTGTTCTTCGTGCTTTCGGAGTCCCTGACCCTCTGCTCACGATCATTAAGGACCTTCATGATGGTGAGCGGGCCCGGGTAAAACTACGTGGCCGGGAGTCGGAGCCTTTCCCTGTACACCTTGGGGTGCGACAGGGATGTCCTCTGGCTCCCACATTATTTAACATCTATTTTGACCGCGTAGTTCGTGAAGCCTTCAATAGCTGTACCGGGGGAATTTCCATTTGGTACAGATATAATGGGAGGCTGATCGACGCCCGGGTGCGATCAAGGGATGGCTCCCTATTGGTCAACCACGTTATGTATGCCGATGATTTGGTAATAGCTGCTCATTCAGAAGAGGAGTTGGAGGCGCTGCTGCTGAGACTGGAGCGTGCCACTAAGAGGTGGGGCCTTACCATCAGCCCCACCAAAACCAAGCACCTGCCTGGGTATTTTGTACCATCGGACACTCCACCCCCACAACTCCCAATTGGTGATGGGGCAGTTGTGGAGAGAGTGGAGAGTTTCCCATACCTGGGCAGTGTGCTTATGACCGGCTCCAGTCTATCAGCAGAGGTCTCACTCCGAATCAGTCGAGCGGCAATATCTTTTCATCGGTTGCGTAACGCTGTGTGGAAGCTACCTGGTCTGTCGCTCCGCACGAAGCTTCAGGTCTTCTCGGCCACGGTCATTCCCTCCCTTCTCTACGCTTGCGAGACGTGGACCCCCCTGGTGGAGCATCTTCGCCGGTTGGAAACATTTAGGCTGGCCTGCCTACGATCCATCCTGGGTTTAACCAGGCTGGATTGTGTGAGGAGCTCACAAATCCTTGAAAGATCTGGGCAAAGTCCCATCAGTGAGCTCCTCCGGCAGGCAAGGCTGCGTTGGCTGGGTCATGTAGCCCGCATGCCCAGCCACCGCATGCCTAAACAGCTTTTGTTCGGCCGGATCGAGGGGGCTAGACGGGCGCGGCACGGGCTGGAGAAGAGATGGAGTGATGTGGTACAGGAGGACGTGGAGCTGAGTGGACTTGCCGATGACTGGTACCAGCGGTGTCAAGATCGGCCTCAGTGGAGGAGGCTCGTGAAGGACGCTACTGGGCAGTTGGAGGCAGTCGCCCTCCAACAACAACGGAGGGCGGAGGAGCGACGCTCACAACAACGAGCGGAGCGCCGGGTGGCTAAAGCACAGCAAGTTGGCACAGTAGGGGGCACAGGTGGTGCATCAGCCAGTCATCTCGGTCATCTCGGTCAGTCGACCCGTGGCACCTGGGTCTGCCCCGTGACCTCCTGCCAGCGGGCTTTCGACACTTCACGTGGCCTCAAGGTGCACTTGGCCTGGCACAAGCATCGTGGTGACGTCACCGCCACTTAGTGGCGAATGGCGGTTGTTGTTGTTGTTGTTAGTCTGGTGTGTGTACTGTGTGTGTCTGTGTGTGTGTGTATGTGTGTGAGTGTGTGTGTGTAGGTGTGTGTGTGTAGTGTGTGTGTGTGTGTGTGTGTGTGTAGTGTGTGTGTGTGTGTGTGTGTGTGTGTGGTGTAAGTGTGTGTGTGTGTAGTGTGGTGTGTGTGTAGTGTGTGTGTGTGGTGTAGTGTGTGGTGTGTAGTGTGTGTGTGTGTGTTGTGTGGTGTGTATGTGTGGTAAGTGTGTGTTAAGTTGTGTGGTGTGTGTGTATAGTGTGTGTGTGTGTGTGTGTGTGTGTGTAGTGTGTGTGTAAGTTGTCCGGCAAAACAACCTCCTACCTCTCGCGGTGCCGGACGGGCAACACTGTCGTGGCCAGTGCTGTGGGGGGAGGGCCAATGCCCATTGGCCTCTCCCCTCATGGCGTCTGTGACCACCACAGTGGCTAAACGGGGGCTCTGACGGGTGTGAGGGGCTGGTAACCCCCTCCACCTTCAATTCATTACCACTAAACCACGAATTAACATAAACCTGTACAAATAAGCTTGTGCCGGAGGCCCCGGGGGTCAGGCTTTTATGACGTCTCCTGGCCAAACCCCATTTGGCGGAGCCAGGAGATTGAATTTTCACCCTCGGGGCTCCTCCAGAAACAACAAAAAACCATTGCGGATGGCCACGTGGAATGTTCGAACGCTCACTGCGGAGGAGAGGCTGCCACTCCTCTGTCGGGAGCTGGACCGGTACCGCCTGGATCTCTGTGGCATTCAGGAGGTCCGGTGGACCGGTTCTGGCTCCTGCCACCATGAGGGGTGGACAGTCCTCTACTCGGGGCAGGAGACTGCCAAACAACAGGGTGTGGCTCTTCTTCTGAACAAAAGAATGAAGGGGGCGTGGGAGCGTGGCGGTGAGGTGTGGGAAGCTGTAAGCCCCAGGATACTTTGGGCTCGCCTTCCCATCAACCAGAGGCGAGGAGTGGTGGTCGTGGTTACTTATGCCCCCACCGAAGACGAACATCCGTGGAGGGATGCAAGCAAAGCCGATGAGTCAGACGCTTTCTATGACCTCCTGTCACAGGTGCTGGCTAAAGTGGCCACTCGGGACAGAGTCATCTTGTTGGGTGACTTCAATGCCCGAGTTGGTCATGATGCTGACACCTGGTCTGGAGTGATTGGAAGGCATGGGCCAGATCAGCTCAATAATAACGGTAGGAGGCTGCTAGATTTTTGTGCAGCCCATGGGCTTGTAATTACCAACACGCTCTTCCGGCATCGGCGCATCCACACAACATCATGGATACATGCCGGGTCCAAGCAAGAACATCTGCTGGACTACATAGTGACGGACCAGCGGATGCGAACCCATGTCCTTGACACCAGGACCTACCGTGGAGCTGATCTGTCCTCTGACCATCGACTAGTCATCTGTAAGATGCGCCTGCCTTTCTTCCACTCCGGTGGTGGGTGTACACCCAGGATCCCATTCCAACCAAAAGTGGCCTGGTCTCAGTTAGCTGATGAAAGTTGCAAGCGAGAATTTCATCATCGCTTGCAGCTGGGGTTGGCATCGTCCCCCACTCCACCTGATGTCGAGGGTAAATGGGCGAGGTTTAGGACTGTGACTCATGCAGCTGCAATGGCTGCTTTGGGTACGCGGTCCAGACCTCCCCAGAAACCCTGGCTGACAGAGGAGGTGTTCAGGTTAATTGAGAAAAAGCGACAGGCCCACTCTCATCGCCTACAGCATCCCACGTCAGAGAATGAGGAGGTTTACCGCAGCCTTCGCTCGGAAGTTCGGAGAGCCGTAAGGCGTTGTAAGGATGGGTGGTGGTCGCGGGTTGCTGAGGAGATGGAGTCTGCCTCAGTGGCCCGTGATCACAAATCACTATTTAACTCCATCAAAAAAGTAACCTGCAGCGCCACACCTATTACCATCATTAGAGGAAAAAACGGTGATCCAATCTCCGACCCCCAGGAACAGGTTTGCAGATTTGCTGAGCATTTCTGTGAGGTCCTGGGGGAGGGAAATTCTCTCAGCCAGGAAAACATCATGGCACAAAGTGGGGATAACCCTGCTGAGGCTGCGGTGCCTCAAATATTGGAAGAGGTCACCCCCTGTGAGTGGCTGGCTGAGGTTCCAGCTGTTGAGGAAGTACTGAGGGCGATCCGGAGTCTGAGACCAGGGAAGGCACCGGGCAGAGATGATCTCCCAAGCGAAATGCTGAGGGAGGGTGGCGTTTGTGCACAGACTGCCCTATATGACATCATAACAACAGTCTGGACCACTGGACGGGTTCCGCAGGACTGGAAGGATGCCCTGGTGGTCCCCCTCTTTAAGAAGGGGGACCGCACAGACTGTAACAACTACAGGGGCATCTCACTCCTCAGTGTGCCGGGTAAGGTCCTGGCAAGGATTATTCAACATCGCCTTGCTAGGCACGCTGAGGAGGGGCTTGCGGAGCCCCAATGCGGTTTCAGGAAAGGGCGGTCCTGCACAGATGCCATATTTTCTGTCCGTCTGCTACAGCAGAGGTGTAGGGAATTCCAAAAAGACCTACATCTCTGCTTTATTGACCTGGTCAAGGCCTATGATACCATCAGTAGGACTGGACTCTGGGTTGTTCTTCGTGCTTTCGGAGTCCCTGACCCTCTGCTCACGATCATTAAGGACCTTCATGATGGTGAGCGGGCCCGGGTAAAACTACGTGGCCGGGAGTCGGAGCCTTTCCCTGTACACCTTGGGGTGCGACAGGGATGTCCTCTGGCTCCCACATTATTTAACATCTATTTTGACCGCGTAGTTCGTGAAGCCTTCAATAGCTGTACCGGGGGAATTTCCGTTTGGTACAGATATAATGGGAGGCTGATCGACGCCCGGGTGCGATCAAGGGATGGCTCCCTATTGGTCAACCACGTTATGTATGCCGATGATTTGGTAATAGCTGCTCATTCAGAAGAGGAGTTGGAGGCGCTGCTGCTGAGACTGGAGCGTGCCACTAAGAGGTGGGGCCTTACCATCAGCCCCACCAAAACCAAGCACCTGCCTGGGTATTTTGTACCATCGGACACTCCACCCCCACAACTCCCAATTGGTGATGGGGCAGTTGTGGAGAGAGTGGAGAGTTTCCCATACCTGGGCAGTGTGCTTATGACCGGCTCCAGTCTATCAGCAGAGGTCTCACTCCGAATCAGTCGAGCGGCAATATCTTTTCATCGGTTGCGTAACGCTGTGTGGAAGCTACCTGGTCTGTCGCTCCGCACGAAGCTTCAGGTCTTCTCGGCCACGGTCATTCCCTCCCTTCTCTACGCTTGCGAGACGTGGACCCCCCTGGTGGAGCATCTTCGCCGGTTGGAAACATTTAGGCTGGCCTGCCTACGATCCATCCTGGGTTTAACCAGGCTGGATTGTGTGAGGAGCTCACAAATCCTTGAAAGATCTGGGCAAAGTCCCATCAGTGAGCTCCTCCGGCAGGCAAGGCTGCGTTGGCTGGGTCATGTAGCCCGCATGCCCAGCCACCGCATGCCTAAACAGCTTTTGTTCGGCCGGATCGAGGGGGCTAGACGGGCGCGGCACGGGCTGGAGAAGAGATGGAGTGATGTGGTACAGGAGGACGTGGAGCTGAGTGGACTTGCCGATGACTGGTACCAGCGGTGTCAAGATCGGCCTCAGTGGAGGAGGCTCGTGAAGGACGCTACTGGGCAGTTGGAGGCAGTCGCCCTCCAACAACAACGGAGGGCGGAGGAGCGACGCTCACAACAACGAGCGGAGCGCCGGGTGGCTAAAGCACAGCAAGTTGGCACAGTAGGGGGCACAGGTGGTGCATCAGCCAGTCATCTCGGTCATCTCGGTCAGTCGACCAGTGGCACCTGGGTCTGCCCCGTGACCTCCTGCCAGCGGGCTTTCGACACTTCACGTGGCCTCAAGGTGCACTTGGCCTGGCACAAGCATCGTGGTGACGTCACCGCCACTTAGTGGCGAATGGCGGTTGTTGTTGTTGTTGTTGTGTGTGTATGTGTGTGTGTGTAGCTGTGTGTGTGTGTATTGTACTGTGTGTGTAGTGTAACTGTGTGTAAGTGTAATGGTGTGTGTGTGTATGTGTGTGTAAGTGTGTGTGTGTGTAAGGAAGTACTGAGGGCGATCCGGAGTCTGAGACCAGGGAAGGCATCGGGCAGAGATGATCCCAAGCGAAATGCTGAGGGAGGGTGGCGTTTGTGCACAGACTGCCCTATATGACATCATAACAACAGTCTGGAACTGGACGGGTTCCGCAGGACTGGAAGGATGCCCTGGTGGTTCCCCTCTTTAAGAAGGGGGACCGTACCGACTGTAACAACTACAGGGGCATCTCACTCCTCAGTGTGCCGGGTAAGGTCCTGGCAAGGATTATTCAACATCGCCTTGCTAGGCACGCTGAGGAGAGGCTTGCGGAGCCCCAATGCGGTTTCAGGAAAGGGCGGTCCTGCACAGATGCCATATTTTCTGTCCGTCTGCTACAGCAGAGGTGTAGGGAATTCCAAAAAGACCTACATCTCTGCTTTATTGACCTGGTCAAGGCCTATGATACCATCAGTAGGCCTGGGCTCTGGGTTGTTCTTCGTGCTTTCGGA